>NC_137922.1:56268753-56293753 GCF_963457725.1 Sprattus sprattus | reverse complement strand
AGAGTGTGAGGCTCTCATGTTCCTCCATGGAAACGACACAGACTGCACAGAAACACACACACACACACACACACGCACACACACATACAGACTGCACAGAAACACACACAATTTATGTCAACATGTCTGAACAAAGTACATGCCACAGTGTGTGTGTTTATGTGTGCTTGCTTTCAAGCATGTGTGTGTATGTGTGTGTGCATGTATGTGTACATATGTGTGCATATGGGGGGAGGTGTGTGTGCGTATGTGTGCATTAAGTCTGTGTGTGCGTGCGAGGCAGTGATGAGTGAGGGGATGGCTGTGTGTGTGTGTGTGTGTGTGTGTGTGTGTGTGTGATTGAGGTTGACTCCTTTAAATGATTTACAGTGAAGAGAAGGGAACAGCAAATACTATCACCCTTTAGTGAGAGAATAATGGAGAGACAACCTATGGTCAAATATGGAGAGAAAGAGGGAGGAAGGGATAGAGAGAGGGGGGAGGGAGGGAGGGAGAGAGAGAAAGAGAGAGAGAGGGAGGGAGGGAGAGAGAGAAAGAGAGAGAGAGGGAGAGAGAGAAAGAGAGAGAGAGGGAGGGAGAGAGAGGGGAGAGGGGGAGGAAAATAGAGAGAGAGGGAGGGAGAGGTTGAAGACAAAATACACATGTCCTTAATATCACTTGAAATTTAGTGAATGAAATTGAAGCCTATTGTCCTCATCCTTGCAATCCTAAACACACACACGTGTACACACACACACACCCACACCCACACACACGCACACACACACACACACAGAATAAGAGAGGACACATGATTAAAAATTAAAACTTCCTCTCCTACTCATAAAAGTCTCAACTCATTAGTAGTCTATTTC
The DNA here is from genome assembly GCF_963457725.1 of Sprattus sprattus. Classification (NCBI taxonomy): domain Eukaryota; kingdom Metazoa; phylum Chordata; class Actinopteri; order Clupeiformes; family Clupeidae; genus Sprattus; species Sprattus sprattus. Next base: position 56,292,899 of record NC_137922.1, on the reverse strand, counting down.
ATCTGTTTATTTATTCATCCTTTTCAGTATTTTTCTTCACGTAGAATATGGGTACCACTTTACAATAAGGCTCCCCTTAAAAAGGTTTATAATGAGGTTTTCAATTAGGTTGTAAACACTTTGTAGGTCATTAATTAGCCATTATAAACGAGTTATAACACAGTTTTCATACAGTGCCAGTCAAAAGTTTGGACACACCTTCTAATTTTTTTTTAATGTTTTTTCTTTACTTGTGTTATTTTCTACATGCCAGATAACACTTTTTTTGTTTAGAACATCATTCCATATGTGTTCTTTCGTAGTTTAAATGTCTTTGATATTAATCTACAATGTAGAAAATAATAAAAGTAAAGAAAACACTTTAAAGGTGTGTCCAAACTTTTGACTGGAACTGTATGCGGGCTCACTATTTGGCAGGATCCCCATCTTGGCAACCTACTGTCTATCCCTGCATGTCCAGGTAAACAATTGCAGAGTGCGTGAGAGAGAGTGAGGTGTGTGTGTGTGTGTGTGTGTGTGTGTGTGTGTGTGTGTGTGTGTGTGTGTGTGTGTGTGTGTGTGAGTGCAAGCTGCATGTCCTGCCGCCGGGTAAACAATTGCAGAGTGCATGAGAGAGAGTGACAGGGGTGTGGCCAGGTCCTAAAGGCATCTGCAGGTTTTTCAAAGGTGAAAATGAATCCCATGTCACACACACTCACACACAAACACACACTCACACACCTGTCTATACTAAAAACGAGCAAGGCAACAGAATTCATTTTTTAATAACTACTACGAATTCTACATAACCTTTAAAGCAACAATTTGACACTTTTTGAGGAATGGTTTTATAGGCAACTCGTTTTTGTAGCATCCTCAAGTTCATTTTAATAGCATATGGTCATGTAAACGCCTGTGTCTTTCCCACTAGCCATCCAGGCCAGCTTACCAGCTATACTGCCAAGACACTAGTTAGTGTCTTGGAAAGCTTCTATCAGTGCCAACTGGATTGTTGGTGGTGTTTACAAGGTTTTTGCATGCCTTTAGTGTGTGTGTGTGTGTGTGTGTGTGTGTGTGTGTGTGTGTGTGTGTGTGTGTGTGTGTGTGTTTGTGTGTGTGTGTGTGTGTGTGTGTGTGTGTGTGTGTGTGTTTTAGCCTTTTAGGTAGTTAGCTTTCTAGTTGTGGAACAGAACTGCTTATTGCTGCTTTAAAGCTTTTTCCCCAAAGGAACGTATTTGAATATATTTCCCTTGTAATCACCAACACGTTGATAAGTAACTGTAAGTTACCTTTAGTGTGTGTGCTTGTGTGTGTGTGTGTGTGTGTGTGTGTGTGTGTGTGTGTGTGTGTGTGTGTGTGTGTGTGTGTGTGTGTGTGTGTGTGTGTGTGTGTGTGTGTGTGTGTGTGTGTGTGTGTGTGTGTGTGTGTGTGTGTGTGTGTGTGTGTGTGTGTGTGTGTGTGTGTGTGTGTGTGTGAGTGAGTGAGTGAGTGAGTGAGTGAGTGAGTGAGTGAGTGTGTGTGTGTGTGTGTGTGTGTGTGTGTGTGTGAGTGTGAGTTGCTTGTGCGAGTGTGTGTGTGTGTTAACTGTAAGCTAATTACATATTTGTATCCCAGTAACTCTAACTCATTACAATAACATTGTTTTTTAATTTAATCCATTAAATGTAACAAGTAACTCCTCAACCACACACACACACACCCACACACACACACACACACACACACACACACACACACACACACACACACACACACACACACTAGAGATTACTCACACACACCTTTATCAAATGCTTTATACACATATGAATAGTGTTTCTGCCTATGGACATATTCAATAAGTGTGACGCTCATGTGCATATTCAAATTCATTTCAAAAGAAACTTGTCATGTATATGTCATGTATACTTTTACTGTGTAAAGTCATGTACTTGAAATTAATTTCAAAAGAAACTTGTCATGTATTTGTCATGTATACTTTTACTGTGTAAAGTTATTTTGTGGTAGGAGTAAAGGAAAATATTAAGCCTATTTGGGTGTATTTTGGGCATATTCGATTAGTGTATAGCTTATTTGCATATTCAAATTCATTTTCGAAGTAACTTGTAATACAAACATTTTTACTTTTCATGGGTACTTTCATTGTGTAAAGTTTTATTTTTGAAAGGAGAAAAGGAAAAATTACATTTAGAGGTGTATTTTTGCCATGCACACATCACACATAGCACACATCTCAGATTGATGAGAATTAAACATATGTCCTCAACTACGATTTCTTAGGACTTTTAGTATGTTGTTCTTGACGCGATGATCTGTGCTGAAAACAATTCTTTTACAATTAATTCTATTTTTGGCTCCGAAATGGGCTATTTTGCCTGGCCTTACAAGGCAGGGCTCCATCTCTTCAAAAATGTATCTCTCTGGAGCCTCAAGTTAAATGTAATTTCCTCCATTCTATAGAGTCGCCATACACACACTATCCATGACTGACATGTTAAGAGGGTTGGCTTCAGACAATTGACAGTGATTTCTTTGGTTTCTGCCGCCAGGAGGATTTGCAAAAGGTAGAGATGGTCTCTGCGTTTAAAACCCTCAGGGACCACTCCCAATTAAGCAGTTCATGGATTATGTGGTATTTGTATTTTAAATATATCATACAGGGCTAAGTTTGTCTTTTCTTGACAAAAGGCCATGGAAGCCCCCTGGCAAGCCCAAGGGGAGGTGTGTGTGTGTGTGTGTGTGTGTGTGTGTGTGTGTGTGTGTGTGTGTGTGTGTGTGTGTGTGTGTGTGTGTGTGTGTGTGTGGTCCATGTGGTCTTTAAAGCCCTATATGTACCAGGGGCACGGACACAAATTCAGCAGTCAAGTTGAGGAGCGGTTTAAACACAGTCTTCTTTAAGTGGGGCGAGAAGGCTCTGCCTCCTATTGCGCTCCTTGATAGGGTGAGTATCGTGAGATATTTTCATATTTTAGCACTAGTAAAAAGTAATTAAGTGTGTATCGGTGAGATATGTTCATATTTTAGCACTAGTAACAAGTAATTAAGTGTGTATCGGTAAGATATGTTCATATGTTTTAGCACTAGTAAAAAGTAATTAAGTGTGTATCGGTGAGATATGTTCATATGTTTTAGCACTAGTAAGAAGTAATTAAGTGTGTATCGGTCGCATATGTTCATATTTTAGCACTAGTAAAAAGTAATTAAGTGTGTCGGTGAGATATGTTCATATGTTTTAGCACTAGTACAGTACCTTGCATAAGTATTCACCCCCTTGGATGTTTTACCCTTTTATTGCTTTTATAAATCAGTCATGGTCAATATAAGTTGGCTTTTTGGACACACAAAAATCACAAAATAGCTCTCTTTAATGTCAAAGTGAAAACAGATTTCTACATAGTTATGTACATTAAATAAAAATATGTAATGAAAATAAGTGATAACATAAGTATTCACCCCCTTTAAATAGACTCACCTAATTCAACATAGGTCCAGCCAGTTGGTTCTAGAAGTCTCACAATTAGTAAAATGGGGATCAGTGTGCAGTGAATGTGTCTCAAGTGATTGTAGTATAAAGACACCTGTGTCTGGAAGGTCCATTCACTGGTCAGTATTCAATAATCAGTATTCCTGGCTACTGTTACGCCCGACTCACATTGTTGCGTTGATGCAACGGACGGTGGAGGAGGAGTTTGGCGCATGGGGTTCTGTTGATAACGGAGACGTTATAGTGAGATTGACAGGTCAACAAACCAATCACGTCATTAGTAAGCTTTTACCCTGTGAGTAGTAGCATGCTAACCCTAACCCATCATTAGACAGTGTGCTCAGACACCTCGCAAATCCTATGATACGTATTTCTCAGTTACAATAAAGGGGTTTTTACATTGTACAGTGTCTATTTCTCGGTAACTTTTAAAAAATCTAACCAAAAAAAAGTCAAACAACCAACTTGAAGGTACAAATACGACCATCTACGGAGTTTGGCAGCCATGTTTTTTTTTTTGAGTTTGCCGCTCTGTAGACGTGAGCATATACGGGATATGATTGGCTAGTGCCTGTGCTGTCAGTTATGCATGAACGGCAATATGATTGGCTGACGCATGCATTGCCTGTCGAAAAGTTGAACCTTCTTCAACTCTTGTCGCGAGCAAAGCATGAAACGCAACGCACGCGAACCAAACGGAGCCACAGTTCAGTTCGGCAAAGGATGACGTCACCCCATGCAAAGTGAATGGGGATGCGTTAACCCTGACGCATCAACGCAACAATGTGAGTCGGGCGTTACACCATGACTCTGCATACAACCACTGTTGCCTTGGTTCTTCACCAATCAAAGCTTCATGGAAGAGAGCCACTGTTAAAACCACTCCACTTTGGTCTCATCAAACCACAGAACCTTATTCCACTTGGCCATGGAGACTCCCACATGCCTTTTGGCGAACTGCAGTCAATACTTTTTTTCAACAGTGGCTCTCTTCCATAAAGCTTCAATTGGTGAAGAACCCATGCAACAGTTGTTATATGCAGAGTTTCTCCAATCTCAACTGCTGAAGCTTGAAACTCCTTCAGAGTAGTCATAGGTCTATTGGTGACCTCTCTTACTAGTCTCCTTCTTGCACGGTCACTCAGTTTGTGAGGACGGCCTGATCTAGGCAGATTTGCGCATGTGCCATAATCCATCCATTTCTTAATGATGGATTTAATAGAATTCCAGGGGATGTTTAGTGCCTTGGACATTTTTTTGTATCCTTCCCCTGACTTATACTTCTCAACAACCTTTTCTCTGAGTTGCTTAGAGTGATCTTGGGTCTTCATGGTGTAACAATAGCCAGGAATACTGATTACTGAATACTGACCAGTGAATGGACCTTCCAGACACAGGTGTCGTTATACTACAATCACTTGAGACACATTTACTGCACACTGATCCCCATATCACTAATTGTGAGACTTCTAGCACCAATTGGCTGGACCTCTGTTGAATTAGGTCAGTTTATTTTAAAGGGGGTGAATACTTATGCAATCACTTATTTTCATTACATATTTCTATTTAATTTACATAACTGTGTAGAAATCTGTTTTCACTTTGACATTAAAGAGGGCTTTTTTGTGATTTTTTTTGTCAAAAAGCCAACTTATATTGACTATGACTGATTTATAAGAGCAATAAAAGGGTAAAACATCCAAGGGGGTGAATACTTATGCAAGGCACTGTAAGAAGTAATTAAGTGTGTATCGGTGAGATATGTTCATATGTTTTAGCACTAGTAAGAAGTAATTTAGTGTGTATCGGTGAGAAATAGGGATGGGCATTCGATTAAATTGTCTTAATCGATCGTCGGGAGAATTAACGATCGATTTTCGATTAATCATTAAAAAAAATTATGTCAAAAATGCACTATTTATAGGCTATATTAAAATGCAGTGAAAACAGATAAAACACAGCGTGTTCCTCAATGAGATCTGTATTACAAGATTGACAACTCTTGTGGCAGTTAAACCGGATCCGTTCAATGGTTACACTTGAAAAATATGCGCTACTGTACTCTTAAGCAGCGGCGCCGACAGCTAGAAGCCGATGCTCATAAACACAACTTACTCGGTTAGCCTACCTAACAATGAATTAGGCTAATTAACAAAGCTCCATTAAAACAACCAGTAACAGTATTATCGACAAGCCATTCAATTCACCGGTAAAGAGAATATTAATAGTTAAGCCCTAAACCTACAAGTCCAGGTGCTTAGAATAACAGGTGATAGTAAACGTCAATTTATAAGATGATTCTTGACCAGTGCCAATTTCAAGCTATGTCAATCCCCGGTTTTCTAACCAGAAACAATAACCCTGGAAGGTATTGAAAACTAGTAACTAACTGTTAAAGCACACGTTTTTAAAACAACCAGTTAGCTAGCTTGGCTACCTTTTGGAATCCTTCAAGCCAAGTTCGCCAGCAATCCTAGGTTAGGTAGGCATGCTAACTTAGCCACGGTAAGCTAAGGGATGGAGGCTGTTAGGATTGCAAGCTATTTCCAACAGTGCTGATAAATAAGGTGGGTTCCATATGTTTAATACTTACTTAGTTGTGTACTGTCACTAACCATGGTCGGATGTGCGTTGTTCAAGTGGTACATCATTTGAGTTGTGGCCGAGTTGTATACACAGCTTCGCAGTGTTGTCAATGAACTAAGTCATTTTTTTTTTATCAAAACGGTCCCACGCCGTGACCTCTTCATGTTTACTTTTGAAAGACACGGAAACTTGCAGGTAACTGAGTAGGCCTGTGGCGTTTTTTCAAACATTGCCCTTGTTTGGTAAAATTTTAATTGCTGCCACATAGCGAAATCCATTGCATTCCTTCAAGACTCACAATACGCAACAGAACGTGCATTAGTTTTATCGATGAAAAAATTATGTCATCGACGAAATTCTTAATGATCAATTAATCGATCGTCGATTAATTATGCCCATCCCTAGTGAGAAATGTTCATATTATTAAGCACTAGTAAGAAGTAGTTAAGTGTGCGAGCAGCAGCATTCTGTATTAGTTGAAGGGCCAGGGCAGCATTGCAACCCCCAAGTAATAAAAGCGTGGATTACTTTTTCTGCGTCTTGAAGAGATAGGACTTTTCTGTTTTATCATATATTATATATTATTTTATGGCAACGACAGTACAGGCTTTCTGATTGGCTAATGCACAGACATGCCACCTGTATATTGCCCTCCTCACCGGTCAATACGGATCCGTATTGCCCTCTGACAAAAATTTCAAAATGAGCGAAAGCGATCAGTTTGAGTTTTACTTTCCAGAAAGAAATGCAATCATTTACAGCTGTAAGGAAATTCAGAAGAGGCGAAGATCTGTTTTATCATATAATATATTGTTATTGAGTGATGATGGAGGCTAGAAACTATAGTTTGAATCACTTGTGTTGTTACTTTAAATTAAAGCTATTTTAGCTGAGCCCTTTTGACCGTTTTCTATGGATCATTGTATCTTGGAGTTAGCAAGTAATTGGTTGCATTCAAACCCAATCTTAGTCTCTGGCAAAAAAGCCTACTTTTATGCGCATGTTATAATGTCATAAAAATTTTAATTTATTTTCCACACAAAAAAACGTTACTAAAAATTGTGTCTGTGATTTCTGCATTTTCCATCTTTCAGGCGAACACAGGCTGCACTTGAACATCACTTCTTTGGTACGGAAGGATTCACAAACACACACACACACACACACACACACACACACACACACACACACACACACACACACACACAAACACACACACACACATCGTTAAAATGGGGAACTCACCATCAGAGAGCAGCATGGGGGACCGGCTGAGGTGCTGTAAGTGTGACACAGTCCTGCCTCCTACCAAGTCTTTCTCAGATATTCAACAAAGTGTTGTTCATGGGCGCTATGTCCACATTTTTAAAAGTGGAGAATACTACAGACCAGTTGGCGACAATAATTCCTACGAGTGTGAACATTGCTTTAACAAGCCAGTAGAGGAGAGGAGACGGAGGGAGGAGGAGGAGAGGAGAAGAGAAGAGGAGGAGAGGAGAAGGGAAGAGGAGCGAAGGAGGAGCGAAGAAGAAGAAGAAATGGACCGAAGGCTGGAGGAATCACAGAGGCAAGCTCGAGAGCAGCAGGAGGCACGACTGGTCAGCGACATGTCCGAGGAGCACAAGTCCAAGCACCATGTTCTAAAAAGCCATCTGAACGAGTTTGAGCCAAACGATGAATCAGGCACTGACAGTGATACGCTTCTGGAAACCCTCTTGTCAAAATGCAACATCCCAAACCTCAGTTCAAACCTCGGTCTAGCTCACCTGACTGCTGATCAGCTTGGAGACATCCTGTCGGCACTGGACAAGCTCCTGTTTGATGAGTGGATCAGTGCTCCTCCGCCCCTGGGCACTCTGCAGCACACTCAAGTGTTCATCACCGAGCTATGCGCGCTGTCTCTGGAGAGGTCTGAGGGACTTCCCCTGCAGAGCGTCTCCAACCATGTGCAGTCCCAGGTGGAGGCCATCAGCCAATCAGCATGCAGTGCTTCCGAAAGTTTCCTGCTGACTCAAGCCCTGTATCTGAACCTGATGCACTTCCTCAATGACCATGGCGGCTGTGGCGGTGATGCAGCTCTCGTCGCCAAACGATGGGCCGAGGAGGATCTCTCCACTGAGGATCTCTTTCTCGTGGAGTTCCTGGACACCCTCGCATCATCAATACATCACGCTGTTGTTGAAAGAGATTCCGTGTCCGTTTTTCAGGTGGAAATCCAGTGCTTGAAGCTTCTCCTGCTCACGCTTACACATCTAAACGGCGAGGAAAGCCACACAGAATCCACTGAAATGCTCCTCACACTTGTGCTAACAAACCAGCGGACCCCGACAGAGGCAGTGACTCTGCTCCAAGCGCTGTCCGAGAGATATGCAGAGGATGCTGTAATAACGGAAGTGCTCACGATGATACGAGTGTATGACATATCAACAGAGTGGACTGATGACTCCGGGCGCTCTCTCATCCAGGCTCTGGACTTCTGGGGCTCTGAGAGACCCCAACTGGATTTCCGGAAGACTCTTAGAAAGCAGGATGAGAGTAGTCTAGATTCGGCTCTAGCAGAATTAAAGAAGTTCTGGAATTTGGATGACTCCGTTGTCGATACGATCAAAAATATTACCACTGGTGTCCTTCAATATTCAGAAAATGCCCCAGAAGATGAACCACTTATGAAAGACTCTCTCAAAGGTCCAAACCTGAACGCAGATGACATCCAAAACACTCTGTCTCAGCTCTGCAAAGCTGTTTTTGACACAAAAGGCTGGTGGCCCACAGTACAGCAGATGCTGAAGTGGTGTGTACTGGTACTGACTGAGAAGGGTGGAGAGCCAGAACTGGTCGGTGTCGAAGAGAACCCCTTTGTCACAGCCATGTTTGCAGCCACACAAGTCTGCATGGGAAACAAAATGGACATCGTGCTGAGCTCTGACGTTCACTCACACAAGCAGACTAGGGAGTGGTCTGACTTCTACAAGCACCTGGGAATTTCTTTCAACCCAAACGTGAATGAAACTGACACACTGTCACAGAGGGACGTCTATGAAGCAGACATTGTGTATGGTACCATGGATGACTTTGTCTCTGATTACTTGCAATGTGGCTTAGAGGGGATGGAAAGAGAGAACCCGCACCTCAGCCGAGGATTCATCATTGACGAAAGAAGTCTCAGCGCTTGCCATACTCTGGACCTTTCAAGGCTCATGGGAAATGAAGTCCTGGTGTTTGCTGCGGAGAGCTTGCAAAGCTTCATGGGTCATTTCAAAAGTGAGGATAGGGAACTGAAACACAGGTTTATTAAGGCTCTTTTCCAGCTGCTCCACACGGACCCAAACAAACGCACAGACGATGACAACAAAATCATAGCCGTCTCACGGAGACTTACTGGAAACGAACTGCCTTCCAATGAGGTTTACGTTCTGGCCTTGCTTGAGAATCTCCTTAAAGTGTTTACTGGAGAAACAGATAGTGAGAACAACAGAGTAGGCAAACTGTTTTTGGAGATTTTATTTTCCTGTGCAGTGCAATTTGAAGCATCAGAAGATCAAACCAAAGAACTTTTCCAGATGGTGTCAAATCTTGTAGCACAACAACGTTGGTCACCGGAAGAAGCCTTAAACCTCCTTGTAGGACTAACTGATCACCATCATGATGAAGACTGTATTTCCATCATGAAGATTTTACATCTGATGAACACCTATCAGGTGTCTTCTGATTGGACAGATGAGTACAGCCAGCCTCTCCTTACGCTCTTGAACTCCTCCGAAACAGAGAGTGTAATACAGAGCTTAGAAACGAGCTTCAGAGATGAGAAAATAAAAAGCATTGACTGTCTTTTTGATGAAATACGACGGATGAAAGACATTGATGAGAACACACTGGAGAAATCATACTGTATCGTGAAGACTGTGATGAACTGGATTGAATCTGGTGAAATCGAAAACCACACAGATGTACCGCGAGCTAGGAGTCTGAGTGGTAGCACAGACACAGAACACCTCCAGGAGATCCTGGCAGTCTTATGCAATGCTGTACACCTGTGCAAGGCTGAAGGACGGTGGTGGCCCAGAGCAACTCAAATGATAAGCTGGTGCCTCTTGGCCTTGTCTGACCCCGGAAAGCTCCTGGAAATGGGAACCGGAGAGGGGAAGTCTTGCGTCATTGCAATGTTTGCAGCGCTGCGTGTACTCCGGGGAGAGAAAGTCGACGTGGTGTCCAGCTCTTCTGTGCTATGTGAAAGAGACGCACAGGAATGGACAGACTTCTACTCATATTTTGGCATCACAGCCGACTCAAACACGAATAAAACCAAAGATGAAGACAGAAAAGAATGCTACGAGAAGGACGTGGTCTTCGGAACGATCGAAGCCTTCGCTGCAGATCACCTTCGCCAGATCTTTGAGATGAAGGACGTGAGGCCTGATCGCAGCTATCAGTGCATCATAATCGATGAAGTGGACTCGCTGCTGCTGGATCAGGGAGTGCAACTGACCTACCTGTCCAGCCCCATGGTCTCCATGCAGCACCTGAACATTATTCTGGCCATGATCTGGGCTCACGTCAGCCAGTATGGCTTCCTGTCATCAGGACCCCAGACATTCGTGCAGGGTCCGCCTGCTTCCTTCTTCAAGGCCATATTTGACTCAATTGACACAGAAGGAACCGAAATGAGTGACCCCATGGACATTCTCCAAATCGCTGAAGAATCAGAGATTGTGCCCAAAGGATTTACAGAGGATCTCTGCAAAAGTGAGAAAGATGAAATGCTCAGGAAATTGAAAACTGTGAGTCAGGACGCAGTGGTAGATTTTTTCCAAGAAATGGAGCACTATGTCCCCTATGGTTTTACTGTGTACACATTAGATGACAACGGATTGCTCTGCCTTCGAAAGACCAGTACGTACAACAACCAGGACGTTCCAGACCTGAAATTTCTGGTTTTGGAAGAAGGCTTGTGTTGTGCTCTCTATGATTCCGAAGAAGTTCTCATCAAGCCCATTGCTGAGTTCGTCTCAGAGAAGATTCAGTACACGCCATGTCCAAACAATGAAGGCAAAGTCAGCATCCCTGGATTCCTGAGAAAACTGGTAGAGAAGAAAGTGTCAGTGTGGGTTCAGAATGCCTTTCTGGCAATGAGCCTGAGGCAAGGACAGGAGTATGTTGTAGAAAACGACTGTGTCTGTCCAGTGGACTTCAGATCCACTGGTATTGTAGAACTGAGTAAGAAGTGGGGGGATGGTCTACAGCAGTTCGTAGAGATCAAACACCAAATCAAAATGAGCACCATTTCAACAGTGACAAATTACGTTTCTAACATTTCCTTTTTTGAGAAATACCACGGGAAAATATACGGGACCACGGGGACACTGGGGAGCGAAACCGAAATGCTGTTTTTGAAGACGCTGTATCCCGATCTCCTGGCCTGCAAAATGCCAACTTTCAACCAGAGGAAATTATTCGAGGTCAAAGGCGCTCTGAAGACTTCGACCGAGGAGTGGAAATCTGAAATAAAACGTGTGGTTATGGCTGAAATCACCCCAGCTTCTTACAGAGAGGGAAGAGCATCCTTGGTGATCTGTGAGACTATCAACAGAGCCAAAGAGATCTATGAGGAGCTGAAAAGCATCATCCCAGGTGAAATCATACTCTACTGCCGCAGCGACAAAGACAGTTTGAGCAAAATAGATAAGAAACTGCTACCTGGTGATGTCATTGTTGCCACAAACCTTGCTGGGCGTGGCACAGACATAAAAGTCTCTAGTGAGGTGAACAACAATGGAGGATTATTTGTGGTCCTGTCCTTCCTTTCGGAGAACACAAGAGTGGAACTCCAGGCATTCGGCCGAACTGCACGCAAAGGCAAACCTGGATCTGCTCAGGTAGTCATGACAACGGATCATCTACAGGAGGCCTTCGGGGAGGTGTCGTCTCTGGAGGAGGCAAAGACAACAAGGCGTGGACTTGCAGCGGAAAAAGTGAATGTCATGACGAACGACATCACTGAGATGAAGCTGCGGGAGGACTTGTTTTCAGAGTACTGCGTCACACTGCAAGACATCTACGAGAGCGCGGAGGGAGCCGAGGAAAGAGCTGTGGTCGCCATCATGAACGAGTTCTGGGGGATTTGGCTGCAAACTAAATCGGAAGAAATTGATCAGTTGAAACGAGATGAACTGCAACAGAGCTTGAAGGCTGATTTGTCTCTGGCGAAAAGCCAATCTGAAAGTCAGACTTCACCGTGCTCTAGCATTTACCACTACATCAAGTTTGGAAATATCGCACTGGGTGAAAAACGATGGGATTGCAGCACCAGGCTGTTTGAAAAAGCTATGGAAAAAGACGAGAGTTGGGCAGCGGTGGCTTTCTACAGCCACGCGTACTGCACTATAAAGCAGCAGAAGGGAGATTACCTCAACAAGGCCATAGATAATCTCAGAAGAGCACAGGAGTCTCTGAAGTACCTCAGTGAGGAATGCGTGGTCTGCCTGCAGTTTGTCAAAATGTCCTCCGCTGACTCGGTCAACGGTAGCCCAACCAGCCTCGAAAAACAACTCACCACCAAGTGCCGCATGTTCAGTTGCTTCGATAAGAACATCACTGAGGCCATCAAAAAGCTGGAGGAGATAAAAGAAAGAGGAAGGGATGCCAATGCCCAAAAATCACCCATGTTCTCCCTGGTATCAAGTGCTGATGAAGATCTCCAGGCGGAGGCCTACAATCTGTACAGTCGAGGCCTGAAGTACGTCTTTTCTGTCGAAGAAGCACCTCGTTTCCCTTGGGAGGCTTTGCTGGTGTTCTCTCTCGGAGTTCTGCAGATAACCGGAGGGATACTGCTCACTGTATTTACTGCTGGAGCATTGGCTCAAGTCGGCATTGGGCTGATCGTCGAAGGGATATCGGACTGCATCACTGGCGTCGAGTCTATGGTGACAGGAAAATTCAGTTGGGAATCGTGGGCCGTAGAAAAAGCCATTTCTATTGGTGTATCTCTTCTCGGGTTTGGTGTTGGAAAGCTAGTGACAATGGCTGGCAAAGCTTCTAAACTGGCGGTGAAGGGATTAGCCAAACTGAAGTCGATGCCAAAGTTTCCTTCCAAACAGGTTAAAGAGGGCCTTAGTGTTGCTACGAAGACAAATATGAAGAATGCAGTGAAACACACCGCAAAAAAAATGGTAGAGGAAATCGTTGGATATGGACTGGGGAAGGCAGAACAGGCATTACTGAAAGAAATACTGAACGGTATTAAAAATAAGGTGAAAAATGGAATTGTCGACGACGTGAAATCCAACATGGCGAAAGAGCCCTTGGCTGCGTTAGTGGATTCCATTACACTTTCTCACCTTGGAGATAAACTACAAGTCCCAGATCTCCTGCAGGACGAGAACGGGAAGAGCAAACTTCTTGACACTTTCAGTGAGTTAACCGACACTGCACTGCAGCTCTTCTACACAGACCTCGGCTGGCAGAACAAGCTGAACTCCTCCTTCTGCAAAGTGATTGACAGCGCTAAATCAGAGACCAAAGGCAAGACGCAGGCCATTCTGACAGCCATCCAAGCCGCCCATATGGTCTCACTGGCAGAGGATGCCATCAGTACAGTGCTCAGCCTCTCAGACGAGTTTTTCTCAAACCTTCAAGAAGAGATGAAAACATTTAGAAAGGCAAGAGGTTTTTCAGAGAAAGTGAAGCAAGATGAGCTGTCTGCTTCAGACACCGAGATGCTGAATGAATTCAAGCAGGATTTAGCCGACACCGTCAGTACTCGTTTAGCTGGTGCTTTCGTAGAACTGTTCCAGCAGAAGTTCTCCAGTCACTTTGTTTCTCATGTCCAAGGCAAAGTAAATGGCATCATTGGCGGTTATGTAAAAACTGGCTTGAAGAGTAGCAGAACAGAGAAAAAACTCAAAGCCTCTGCTCTTGCACGAGAGGCAGGTAAACTCAAAGCCTCTGCTCTTGCACGAGAGGCAGGTAAACTCAAAGCCTCTGCTCTTGCACGAGAGGCAGGTAAACTCAAAGCCTCTGCTCTTGCACGAGAGGCAGGTAAACTCAAAGCCTCTGCTCTTGCACGAGAGGCAGGTAAACTCAAAGCCTCTGCTCTTGCACGAGAGGCAGGTAAACTCAAAGCCTCTGCTCTTGCACGAGAGGCAGGTAAACTCAAAGCCTCTGCTCTTGCACGAGAGGCAGGTAAACTCAAAGCCTCTGCTCTTGCACGAGAGGCAGGTAAACTCAAAGCCTCTGCTCTTGCACGAGAGGCAGGTAAACTCAAAGCCGGACAGACGCCAGGAGACGTGGGCTCTACTCGTAATCTTGCAGGAGAGGCAGGTAAACTCTCACAGTCACATGCTGAGAAGATCAGGAACCCAACAACGCCAGGCACCATTCTCGATATCAGAGTCCTGTCGGAGACCACTGGCACTAAGTTTGTTGTCCTGACAAAGGGCATCCATGGCAAGCTTGCCAAACTGCAGGAGCTGAACCCTAGCACTAAACTTGCCACTCAAACTGTGACACTGATCTACACCCTTCTAAACCCCCCCCCCACCCCACCACCTCCTCCACCTCCACCCCCCACAATACCACCTACACCTCCACCCCCCACAATACCACCTCCACCTCCACCCCCCACAATACCACCTCCTCCACCTCCACCCCCCACCACACCACCTACACCAGCTCCACCCCACACAATACCAGCTCCACCCCCCACCACACCACCTCCACCTCCACCCCCCACCACACCACCTCCACCTCCACCCCCCACCACACCGTCTACACCAGCTCCACCACCTCCACCCCCCACAATACCACCTCCACCTCCACCCCCCACCACGGCGTCTACACCAGCTCCACCACCTCCACCCCCCACCACACCACCTCCACCTCCACCCCCCACCAGGCCGTCTACACCAGCTCCACCACCTCCACCCCCCACCACACCACCTCCACCTCCACCCCCCACCACGGCGTCTACACCAGCTCCACCACCTCCACCCCCCACCACACCACCTCCACCTCCACCCCCCACCACGCCGTCTACACCAGCTCCACCACCTCCACCCCCCACCTCCACCCCCTTACACCATCCAAAGAGTGACCAGTACCCTGACGGCCATTACGATGTGCGCATTAATGATCAGACAGTGAGGGTAACCAGCGAAGACAAGAGCAGCCTGTTTCAGGCTTTAGCTTGGGGCATGAACCCAGAGGCCGGTGATGAGGAGATCGGACGTGAAGCAGACCGCCTCCGATCCCTGGTGGCCGACACTCTCCTGGAACACCCAGACCAATGGGAGCCTGTCATCAAGCGCAGAGAGTGGACCGAAGGAATCAGAGGAGGGGCCTGGTACACGGCAGAGGGAGCTGCAAGCACTAAAAAGATTGTAAAAGAAAACAAAATTGTGCTCAAAAACGAGGTTGGAATAGTACCATTCTACAAAGAATGGAATAGAGTATGTTGCTAAAATACTCTATCTAGGTAAATGCAGTATTTTATTAAAAGACACTCTCTTGGTAAATGCAGTATTTTATTAAAAGACCCTATCTTGGTAAATACAGTATTTTATTAAAAGACACTCTCTTAGTAAATACTAGTGCTGTCAGTTTAACACATTACTAACGGCGTTAACGCAAACCCATTTGAACTTTTTTTATCGCGCGATTAACGGGTTGTTAGACTAACGTTCTTTTTGGCCTTGCAAACTGTGTAGTAGGCTAACGTTACGGTTTGAGTGAATGGTGAGCGCGATACAGCGAAATGGATGATATAAAGCTTCTGAATAGAAAGTTTACCTTTAAAAGTTGTGTTGTGCAAAAGAAGCGAGCTTCACTGTTCTCTGAAAATGTCAACAGGCAGCTGGCTGAAACACAGAAGTAGTAGGCTTACCTTTTATAAGTAACCTAACTGTTACAGTTCATTGTTTTTTAAATAAGAGGCCTGACTTCTATGTTCACAGCAAACTTGAAAAAAAGAAAATATTAAGCCATGGTTTAACTGCACTATAGGCTTATCATTTAATTTTGTACTGCCCTGTTTGGCAATGTTGTTTTTCAATAAGATAAAACATTGAATAAAGCAAGCCAATCCACTTTTTCATGATAAGAGCATTAAAAATAAAATTAAAATGATGGAAAAAAAATAATTGAAGGGACATTTAGAATAGATTAAATAAAATATTTTAATCGTTTGACAGCACTAGTAAATACAGTATTTTATTAAAAGACCCTGTCTTGGTAAATACAGTATTTTATTAAAAGACACTCTCTTAGTAAATACAGTATTTTATTAAAATTACTTTTCTTGGTAAACCTAATTAATCGGACTCTTAATGCAATTGTATTACCCGTTAGGTAGACTGATTGCTAAGACTGATTGGTCTATGGGATCCTGGCTGTGGTCTTGGGATGGGTCTGTTTGTAAAAGATATGTAATTGTTGCGGCCATTATCAATTCTAATGATTATGCTAGAGTGTGATTATAAGGGTGATATTGATTATGCTATAGTTTGTGATATTGATAATGAGATATTGTTGTGAAAGAGCAATCATGTTTTCTTTGTCTTTAGTTGTATGGAACTGAATCACTTTTTATTCTTTTAATTTGCCTCCACTTACAAGTGTATGATATGTCAACCCAATGTTTAATGTCATTTAAGATGCCTACACTAACAAGTGTATGATATGTTAACCCCATGTTTAATGTGTAATCAAGGGTTTGATCATGAACGTATCATTTTGATGATCAGGGGAGAGGAATGAGGGACTTTGGTGAGTTAGTGTAAAGTTTTAAGTGAATATCTGTAATGTAATGTAAGGGTTTAAGGGGAAGCATTTCTATTTCTCAGTTTGACTTAGTTTCAATGTGAGGGAGTTTTCTCGTATATTGTCACTGTGGCTTGATTCACAACATTGCAAACAGACATCGCAAAGACACCTTGAAGTGATGAGTGGGAACATCTGGAAAGACACAGAGACATTCCAGCCAACATGGACACCTGATGGCACAAGAAGACTTAGGGCCCTATCTTGCCGATCAGAAACGCAAGTAGGACGGCGCCAAGCGCAAGTAGCTGTGTGGGCGGCTCTATGGCGCAGTTGCTATTTTAACGGCGGAAAAAACACACTTGCGTCCAGCGCAAGTGTCAAAAGGGTTGGTCCACAGGAGGTTACTCAGCCATAGGTGTGGTTTGGGCGTAATATGCAATAAACCAATCGGAGCGTCATTTCACATTCCCTTTAAGAGCGAGAAGCGCATAGTCCATAGCGGCTTGTTATTTTGATGGCGGAATTACCTGGTGGAAGACCGGAGAAGTTCACAGCCGAGGAGACCGACGTGAGATTTACACCAATTTTTTGGCAAGCCATATATAATTACAAGGAAAATAAAGTATTTACCACTTGAGGAAATCATTGTGAAATCCATATCCAAGATATTTTAAAAACAAGCATACATGTAGCCTTCACATTGACCCAAATGATTCAGGTTAATTGAAGCTGCGTGACATTTGATTTATTGTATGGCTTTGTAAAAAGCCGGGAGATAGATATAGAGAAACCCTCCAAAAGTAAGCAAAGTCAAGCAAGCATGTCAAGATATTGCCGTGATTGTTTCTGCAACGGGGCACCCGAAAACGTTGCCGAAAACGCTATAATGACGTCCGGAGACGTGGGACATCCAAGCTGGAAGGTAACACACGTTCTCGTGCCTTCACGGGAGGTGGATCTGCCTCGACCCAGGATCTGACGGCAGCAGAGGACATCGCCACGTCTACCCTCACGCCTGAGAGCGTGCAGGGATTTGGGGGCATGGAAATCGGCACCCAAGCCAGTGCACCAGCTGACCAAACCCAAGGTACATAAATAAAGTCCACATACACAGAGATGAGTTTACAAGATTTATAATAATACTGGCATTAAATAAATGCAACAAAGCCATACAATAAATCAAATGTCACGCAGCTTCAATTAACCTGAATCATTTGGGTCAATTGTGTACGCTAGATGTATGCCTAGTTTTTAAATGTCTTGGATAGGGATATCACAATGATTTCCTCATGTGGTAAATACTTTATTTTCCTTGTAATTATATATGGCTTGCCAAACAATTGGTGTAAATCTCTCGTGGAGACAACAGAAGTAAAGTGTAGCCTACAGGTCCTATACTGTGCGGGCAAGCACATGCGCCCTTAAAATAGCGTTCTGAATACGCGTTACAGACTTTAGACATTGCGCCTCACATTAGACCAGCTTTTTTTTGGTCAATGGCGCACGGCGCAGCAATTTTCCGTCTCGTAAACGGTCGTTGCCATTTGAAACGGTCGATGCCATTTCCGATCATGTCCGATCTGCTTCGGAATTAAAACATGGCGCCATATTGGATTGAGCGCTTCCTATTAAAACAATGGTACCAAAATGTTTGTAATTACGTATTTTCTGCTTCATGAAATGTGACATGAACTGTTTTTCTGTTATATTGTAAAATTTTGACATTGATTTCTCACTAGAAATGCAATAATAACACGTTCATGTTGCATCGTTTGACTTAACTAAGGACATTTTTACGTTTAAATGAAATACATCGTATCGTCTCGTCACGTGATCAAATAGAGACTTGACATTGGGTACAAAAATGATTACCCAGCAATCCTCATTGCATATACTAATGAAAATAAGACATTATTCATTTAATTGAATAGTTTTTTTTAATAGTTTCCATAGTTTATGTAGGATAAGCATATCATTGTGTTATAGATTGCTACTGACTATTTCTCTTCTACAAAATAATACTCACCATGACCTAGATAGGGTGGCCATTCCAAGGGTATAAATAACATAAGGTACTACATTGCATTACAACTAGTCATTGGTCACGGGTGTGTTTCCAGAAAGTTATCTACACTTAGGTACTCGCATATAGAACATTTTGTGAAGCACCCGACAAGGCAAAATCCCGGACGATTTGGGAATCTCTGCCGGACGCATTTTTAGGTCTTAAAAGAGGACATGTCCGAAAAAGAGCACGTCTGGTCACCCTACCATATAACAGAAAACAGTAGCCTATTTCATGAAGCAGAAAACAAGAAGTTATGAAGGTTTTGACAAGACCCCAGTCAAGTCAATGGAGAAATTGCCTCTAAAAATATCCTTTGTGAAGTCAAACGGTGTAAAATATATATATATTATTGCATTTCTAGTGAGAAATCAATGTCAAAATGTAACAGTATAACAGAAAAACAGCATTTCATGAAGCAGAAAATACGTAATTACAAACATTTTGGTACCATTGATTTAATAGGAAGAAGTGCTCAATCCAATATGGCGCCATGTTTTAATTCCGAAGCATGCCGACAACTTCACTAAGCATTCGGAATTGAAGACCGGAGATCGGACGCGATCGGAAATGTCATCGACCGTTTCAAATGGCAACGACCGTTTACGAGACGGAAAGTTGCCACGGCGCACGGCGTTGTTTTGAAACTGCAAAATACCACTTGCGCCAGAGAAACGCCTTCTCTGTTCCGCCCCCGCCCATGTCGACGCAAGTTAATTTCGAAGCGCGCCTCTGGAGGGAAAATCGCGCTGTGCGCCGGGTGCAAGATAGGAATGATACATGCGTCGGTGACAATGTCAATTGCGCTGGGTGCAAGATAGGGCCCCTAGAGACTGATGTTAGCTTCACAGTTATTATGTAGCCAGTGTAACTTTGTGTCATTTTCATCATCATTTTATCGTTTTTATCATTTTAATCATTTTAATCAGTTTAATCAGCCAATAAATGATTCCAAGCTTTTACTCCAGTGTCATCTGAAGTCAAGTCTCCTGTTCAGGGAAACAGTCATGTTTATTTTCAGTAAAACTCATTTCAGAAAAACAACAATTAAAAACATTACAAAAAAAAATCGACCAAAACTGACCATCCTTGGTGCAACGGTCAGATTCAGGTTAAATGGTGCCAAGAACTCAAGAACATTCACAACAACCCAAAGAGTTTGCCAGTTTTGAAAAACGAGCAAAATTTGATTAAGATGGTACAGTTATGGTTGATCCCGCTTTAAGGCAAGGGTGTCATGGCAACTGGCGATGTCAACACACTGACAGCATGGATCATCAACCAGGGCTACAAGAATCAAAACGATCCACACAGGAACCAAGCCTCTAATCTCCTGTAATGAAAACGT
This sequence comes from Sprattus sprattus, assembly GCF_963457725.1. NCBI lineage: Eukaryota > Metazoa > Chordata > Actinopteri > Clupeiformes > Clupeidae > Sprattus > Sprattus sprattus. The sequence continues at coordinate 56,272,682 of NC_137922.1, read as the reverse complement.
GACATGACGTTAGACATTAAACAGCTGTGTTTACAGTATGAGAATAGTGTATAAAGGACTGAGTGGTAAATGAAGTAGAGCCACATGTCCATAGAGCAGCGTTGCATCCCATGTTCTAGTCATGCCTGTGCCAGGAGGCCCAAACTGCTGAGGGAACAACGGCCTCAGCCTCACCAGCGACACATATACTGTACAGTGCCGCTTGAAAGTATGTGAACCCCTTGAGGAGTTGTTTTACCATGACTTTGCATTTTTTTCATCACCGATTTTCCATAAATGAAATGTCAGGTTTATGTGTATCAATTGCATGCCCTTGTTTAGAGGGAATTGTGTGAGTAGCCAAAAAACTACATGAAACATGGAATTAGTGTATGTGCAAAAGTAAGTGAACCCCCAGCTGCATTTGTGAAGTCAAGTAGGTAACATATTCTGTGAATTACATGTGGGTGCTTAATTAGTCAATTAAGCAAACCAATCAAATGAGACATGGTTAGGAAAAGGGTTGGGCAACACAGATTAAAAGAGAGAGGAAACCAACCAAACTACTGTAGTGCCAAGGTGTACCCACACAGATCAACAATACTAAGAGGAAAGGAGATATCCGAGGAAATCAGGAAGAAGGTACTGACAGCCCATCAGTCTTGGGAAAGCTATAAGACCATCTCCAAAAGATTCCAGCTCCATCCATCCATTCATGACTAATAATCTAGAAATGGAGGGCATTCAACATGACCGCATCTTTGCCTAGAAGTGGATACCCATCAAGACCATCACCGAGAAGCACCAGAAGAAGAACAAATCAGGTAAAAGTCAACCCACACATCACCTCTAAAGAGTTTCGGACCTCTCTGGCAGCATCTGGGGTAAATGTACATGGGTCTACAATCAGACGGAAATTGTTGGTTTTGATCGTGACCAAATCATTCTATCTTGGACTCATCTGCCCAAAGAAGGGACTTCCAGAAGGCCTTTGGTTTGTCCAAGTGCTCTCTGGCAAAGTTGAGATGGGCAGCTTCGTTCTTTCTTGAGAGCAGAGGCTTCCTTCTAGCAACCCGACCGTGAATGTCATGTCTATTACATTTTCGTCTGATTGTAGACCCATATATATTTACCCCAGATGCTGCCAGAGAGGTCCGCAACTCTTTAGATTAGGTGATGTGTGGGTTGACTTTTACCTGATTGTGTGTGTGTAAGAATGGGTACACTCACATTTATCAGTGTGTGTGTGAGTGTGTGTAAGAATGGGTACACTCACATTTATCAGCGTGTGTGTGAGTGTGTGTGTAAGAATGGGTACACTCACATTTATCAGTGTGTCAGAATGTGAGTGTAATGCCCCTGATACCCCAACTGTCAGTCTTATACCCCAACTGTCAGTCTTATACCCCAACTGTCAGTCTAATACCCCAACTGTCAGTCCAAAGCCCACATGTCAGTCTAATTATTATTAAATTCAGTTTATGTTGAAAATAAATGCAATCGATTATTTACAAAAAAATATATTTGAAAAGCATCATGTAATTCATTTCTGAAATGTTAATGAATATGCATCCCACATTACCCCCAGATAAAACACAGCATAAGCTTCAACTTCTTCTAGATGCTCCACCCACACAAGTTCAACTGAACTATACACAAAATGATTCCAGAGACATAAATGTTCCTCTCCTGCCTGTGAGAACATAGGACGTCAAGAGCATGATTTGATACAGAATAAAGATGTTCATATCAGGAACTAGGTCTGATGACTTGAGAGGGATTATTCAATCGCCTGACGCCCACTGGTGGTGAAAGTAAGTCTTGTCCCCTGAGATGGGAAAGGTGGTGAAGTGAGCTGGAAGGAGTCTGTGTTCAGACGGCGTGTTGATCAGTGTCCACATCTTCATCCTGCTCCTCTCTCTGCCCCCACTCCCCCCCCTCTGTGTTCAGACGGCGTGTTAATCAGTGTCAACATCTTCATCCTGCTCCTCTCTCTCCCTCCCCCGTCTGGTCAGATGTCCAGGAGTCTCTGCTGTGCTCCTTAGGCTCCTCTGGGGGGGTGGGGGGGCTCCTCCTCTGAGCCGCAGGTTCACTGAGACCACAGCACAGGTCATCAGCAGCAGGCCAAAGCCCATCACAGAAGCGTACACATTGTACAAGTCTATTTTTAGGAGTTGAATTCTTCTTTCAAAGCAAGATACGTTTTCCACTATGAAGTCCTTCCCAGCCCCGACACCAGTAGGCCCCGCTGTCTTCTGCAGAGAGGCGTGATATGGTGAGAGAGGACTGAGAGAAGTTCACTCGGCCCCCCAGATCCTCATGGATGCGTCCTGTAGAGAGGTAATCCACTTCTACAATCAGAGCCTCCGGTTCCAGACCTCTCTGACGAAACCACTGGATGACAGAGAAGGAATCTGATTCTACATCACAGCTGAGTTCAACGCTGTCACCCCATAAGGACATCATACAGAATTTGTACTGAGCTACTTCACCCCTCAGGTCAAAAACAAGACTCTCAAAGGACCGCTGTGTGTCCAGGATTACCGGATTCATGCCTTTCTTGGGTGAACATGAAGGTTTAAACAAGTTCTCAAGCTCTGTGCCGGGTCGGATGAGTTCTGCAGTAAGACGGCTCCTTTTTGGGTCAGTCTGTAGAGGAAGGCCTGGTATCCGGCGGTAGTCATGGCGAAATCTGGTAGAATTTGAAATGTTGCTTCTTCCCCTTCGAGTCCAAATGTGAGCTCATGGTTCAGGTGGACAAGAGCATGAATGCTGGACATGAACAGAGTCACGCAGACAGCGACTTCACTGAACGTGGCCATTCTGTCTCTGGTGCCTCTGCCTGTCTCTGTCTCTGTATATCTCTCTCTCACTCACTCACTGACTCAGTCACTCACTAACTTACTCACTCAATAACATAGGAATACACACACACAGGCACACAGGCATACACACACAGGCATACTGTACACACACACACACGCACACACACACACAGAGCTACACACACGGGCATTCACTCACTCACTGTACTGCACAGGATGAGAGGCAGAGTGCATGATAACCTCCATTAAAACACAACTCTCCATAATCTAATAAAAGTGAAAACAGAGAAGGCTTTACAGTGTTGATGAAATGGTAATAATGTGCAATAACCTAACAGCAGTGTGTTCTAGCTTTTCAACTATTGGTTCATTTCACTAAAGAAGACTGCTGGGTCAGCAGTAGCAGATGGGAGAGCTGATTGCCATCTGTAGCTTCACAAACAACTTGATGCTTTCAGAGGATCCATTTTCAAGTCTTTTGTCACATGCACAGCTCTCTGCATGTAACATGAACAGGAGTTCCACACGTGAGGTTGTATAATGAAATGTCATTGATTAAAGTAGAAAAGAAAAGTCAGTACAATTGTCAGAAATAAAAGTGTAGTGCAAGCAGGTGTCTACTGGGTATACATATGTCTAAACAAACAAACATAACCGATGTGTCGAGGAGAGGGAGCCTCCTGCACACTAGGCCAAGGCCTTCTTATGGTGCAGCTCATCAAGGCCTCATTCCTCACACCTGCACAGACTCTGCTACTCAGCTGTGGGCAATAAAGAGCACTGATAGCAGGGGCCGTGCCTCTTTAATAACGCTCATTCTACCACTCCTCAGAGTTCACACGTTCACTTGATTTGAAGTCTGAGGTCTGATATTTCTCCATAAAGACTGATGCAAAAAATTCAGGATTTTGAGCTTCTAACTTTTATCTTTCATATCATTCCTCAATTAGTCCTTTCACTTAACGAAATGGAAATTCAGTGTAACTTTAACTCAGCAAGTAATAGGTTGCTAGGCAACACCTCAGACTTTAAAGTTCTATGTGCTCCACACACACACACACACACACACACAAACACTCACACACTCATACACACACACACTCACACACACACACACACAAACAC
>NC_137922.1:56251253-56263753 GCF_963457725.1 Sprattus sprattus | reverse complement strand
GAGTATTACATATGTGTGTGTGTGTGTGAGTATTACATATGTGTGTGTGTGTGTGTGTGTGCAGGATGACTATGGCGGACCCCTGGTGTGTTGTTCAACAGGAGAAGTTGAGAGGAGGTTTGTGCAGGTTGGCATCCTCAGCTCTGTGGGGTGTGGACGTAAGGGAGAGGCTGACATCTACACACACGTCTACAGCCACCTGCAATTCATCCAGGACACCATTATGGAGTCCTAGGACTGATCATGTGACTTATCTCAAAGACCAGCTGCTATCAACACAGCCTGCAAAGTCGCTAAGAAGCAGCCTATTCGCACCGAAGGATCTAAGATGGTCGAGATAGGAAACTGTATAGTTAAACTGGTTAAGGTTACTCATCACAAGAAAAAGTAGTGTCCTCCCTCCCTCCCTCTATCTCTCCCTCTATCTCTCTCTCTCTCTATCCTTCCTTCTCTCCTTCTATCTCTTTCTTTCTTCCCTCTCTCTACCCCTCTCTCTGTCTCGTTCCCTCTGCCGCCCTGTCTGTCTCCCTCTCTCTCTCTATCTCTCCTCCCTCTCTTTCTCTCTCCCTCTCTCTCTCTTTCCCTCTCTCTCTCCCTCTCTCTCTCCCTTTTTCCTTCTCTCCTTCTGTCTCTCTTTCTTTCCTTCCCTCCCTCTCCCCCGCTCACTGTCTCCCTCTCTTTCTCCCTCTCTCCCTCTCTTTCTCCCTCTATCTCTCTCTCTCCCACCCTCTCTGCCTCTATCTCTCTTTCTATCTCTCCCTCTCTCTCTCTCTCCCTCCCTCTCTCTCTATCTCTTTCTGTCTCTCTCCCTCTCTCTCTCTCTCTGTCAGAGGAGCTGGGTGGGAAACAGACAGACTCTACAGGAGGTGCAGGTGTCTCTGGTTGATGAGGCCACATGTCTTCAGATCTACCCCAATAAGACTCCCAGCATGCTGTGTGCCGTTGACCTGGAGGGAGGAAAAGGCACCTGCACGGTCAGTCTGTGTATGAGTGTGTGTGTGTGTGTGTGTATGTGTGAGTATTACCTATAATGCATTAAAAAGGTTTGTGTGTGTGAGTATTACATATGTGTGTGTGTGTGTGAGTATTACATATGTGTGTGTGTGTGTGTGTGTGTGTGTGTGTGTGTGTGTGTGTGTGTGTGTGTGTGTGTGTGCAGGATGACTATGGCGGACCCCTGGTGTGTTGTTCAACAGGAGAAGTTGAGAGGAGGTTTGTGCAGGTTGGCATCATCAGCTCTGTGGGGTGTGGACGTAAGGGAGAGGCTGACATCTACACACACGTCTACAGCCACCTGCAATTCATCCAGGACACCATTATGGAGTCAGAATGCCAGAAATGGCCTCAATTTGAAACATGTTTTGGATAGTATCATCTTCAAAATGAATTGTCATGGTATATATTGATGTGAAGGACAGATAAACATACCTGACCACCCTGCAAAAATGTAAACAAAAGCTGTCAAAGCACATCACCAGCTATATCACCAAAAGATATGAGTTAGCATGTTAGCATGTTAGCAAACCTTTAATCAGTGCCAGCTGTGCTGTGTGTTTGTAAAGTTTTTGCCTTTTTCTGTACTTTTTGACCAACACTCCATACTGATGCAACACACAAACACACACACACACACACACAAACCCACACACAATCATACATACACACAAACACACACTCATACACGCACATGCACACACAATCATACATACACACAAACACACACACACACACTCATGCACACACGCACACACACACACACACACACACACACACACACACACACACACACACACACTTATGTACACGCACACTTTTCTCTCCATGTCCAGACAGTAATAAAACTTGAAATCAGTTTGAGTCCTTGCAGTGTCTCTGTCGCATGATGTTCAAAGACCTCAATAGTCCACACATGTGTGGCAAAAACTGTTGGATTTACAGTAATAAACACTATAAGAATATTAAAATAGAATAATTATAAACAAATGTATGAACTAAAATTAACTAAAAATGAAAGACCATTCATGGAAATGTGTTTTTAAAAGTGATATGAAAGAAGTGGAAGAGGAGACATTGAGGGGAAGGCTGTTCTAGAGATGAAGCATGTAGATTTGCTCTTGATGTCTTGTGTTCTCACATGACATTACCTACTTTGACCACCAGAGGGAGACCTGAGATTGAAAAACCACTCTTCAAGTCTGCTGTTCCAGAGTTTTAGGGGCCAGAACTGGAAGTGAATAGTCAGAGTTGGAATGTAGTCTTGATTCTTTTCATCATTAAAAGACAATGGAGAGACACACACACACAGACACACACACACACACACACACACACACACACACACACACACACACACACACACACACACACATACACTGAGGTGCAGGTTCACTGAGACCACAGCACAGGTCATCAGCAGCAGGCCAAAGCCCATAACAGAAGCGTACACATTGTAGAAGTCTATTTTAAGGAGTTGAATTCTTCTTTCAAAGCAAGATACGTTTCCACTATGAAGTCCTTCCCAGCCCCGACACCAGTAGGCCCCGCTGTCTTCTGCAGAGAGGCGTGATATGGTGAGAGAGGACTGAGAGAAGTTCACTCGGCCCCCCAGATCCTCATGGACTGCTATGCAGAGTGGACAAGAAGGTTTAAACAAGTTCTCAAGCTCTGTGCCGGGTCGGATGGGTTGTGCAGTAAGACGGATCCGTTTTGGGTCCGTCTGTAAAGGAAGGCCTGGTATCCGGCGGTAGTCATGGCGAAATCTGGTAGAATTTGAAATGTTGCTACTTCCCCTTCGAGTCCAAATGTGAGCTCAGGGTTCAGGTGGACAAGAGCATGAATGCTGGACATGAGCAGAGTCACGCAGACAGCGACTTCACTGAACGTGGCCATTCTGTCTCTGGGCCCCTCTGCCTGTCTCTGTCTCTGTATATCTCTCACTCACTCACTCACTCACTCACTCACTCACTCACACACTCACACACTCACTCACTCACTCACACACTCACTCAATAACATAGGAATACACACACACAGGCACACACACACATAGGCATACACACACAGGCATACCGTACACACACACACGCACACACACACAGAGCTACACACACGGGCACTCACTCACGGACTCTCACACACACATCCTTGTCCTGTACTGCACAGGATGAGAGGCAGAGTGCATGATAACCTCCATTAAAACACAACTCTCCATAATGTAATAAAAGTGAAAACAGAGAAGGCTTTACAGTGTTGATGAAATGTTAACAATGTGCAATAACCTAACAGCAGTGTGTTCTAGCTGTTCAACTATTGGTTCATTTCACTAAAGAAGACTGCTGGGTCAGCAGTAGCAGATGGGAGAGCTGATTGCCATCTGTAACTTCACAAACCACTTGATGCTTTCAGAGGATCCATTTTCAAGTCTTTTGTCACATGCACGGCTCTCTGCATGTAACATGAAAAGGAGATCCACACGTAAGGTTGTATAATGAAATTTGATTTATTAAAGTATAATAGAAAAGTCAGTATAATTGTCAGAAATAAAAGTGTAGGGCAGGCAGGTGTCTACTGGGTGTACACATGTCTAAACAAACAAACTTAACCATACTTGTCGAGGAGAGGGAGCCTCCTGCACACTAGGCCAAGGCCTTCTTATGGTGCAGCTCATCAAGGCCTCATTCCTCACACCTGTGCAGACTCTGCTCCTCAGCTGTGGGCAATAGAGAGCACTGATAGCAGGGGGTCGTGCCTCTTTAATAACGCTTATTCTTCCACTCCTCAGAGTTCACACGTTCACTTTCACTAGGGGGGCCACCCTAACGTTCAGAGGTCTGATATTTCTCCATAAAGACTGATGCAGAAAATTAATGATTGCTAACATTGGCAACGGGTTTTGAGCTTCTAACTCTTATCTTTCATATCATTCCTCAAGTAGTCTGTTCACTTAACGAAATGGAAATTCAGTGTAACTTAAACTCAGCAAGTAATAGGTTGCTGGGCAACACCTCAGACTTCAAAGTTCTATATGCTCCACAGACACACACACACACACACACACATACACACTCACACACTCATACACACACACACACACACAAACACATACCTACTCGCCCAAACCACTTAATCATTTCATCAGTGCTGTGGTGCGCTTCTTGGAACAGAAACAGTTCAGCTGAAAATTATATCCATCTGTCACACAGAGACACACACACATAACAAACACACACACATACACACATGCACACACACACACACACACACACACACACACACTCACACACACACACACACACACCTCCTGTAGAGTCTCCTTTGAAAGAGGGAGACAGAGAGGGAGAGAGGGAGGAAGAGAGGGAGAGAGAGAGAGAGAGAGAGAGAGAGAGAGAGAGAGAGAGAGAGAGAGAGGGAGAGAGAGAGAGAGAGAGAGAGAGAATGCATGAGGTCAGTGTCCCAGCTCTCAGCGTTGGCACTGAAGACGTCTCGGGGGCTGGGACGGGCACGGCCTCCTGCAGCTGCACCAGGGTGATGTCGTTGTATGCCATCTCATCCTGGATGATGAAGGCTGGATGCTGCACCACCCTCCTCAGCTTGACCACCTTTCCAGAAGGTTCCTTCAGGCTCAGCTCCCCGACCCGAGCAAAGGAACGCTCCAGGACTACATCATCTCTGGGACAGGACAGGAACAGGAGGAGGAACATTTGAAATACACCCTCTCACACACACCCACACCCACACACACACACACACACCCAAACACACACAGACAAACACACAAACACATAAACATGCACAGACACACAGGCATACACACACACAAAGCTACACACGCACACAGGCATAGACACACACAGAGCTACACACACAACAAGACACACACAATTCAATTCAATTCAATTCAATTTTATTTGTATAGCGCCATAACAATACAATTGCCTCTCGGCGCTTAACAGAGCCCAGAGCCTGAACCCCCTTAGTGCATGCACAACGGCAACAGGGGCAAGAAAAAACTCCCTGTTAGGCAGGAAGAAACCTTGAGCAGAACCACGGCACATAAGGGGGGACCCATCTGCTTGAGGTCGGCCGGGTGGAGACAGGAAGGTGGGACAGGGGGAAGGGGGGAAGGGGAAGGGTAGTGTGGCAGAAGGGGAAAGGAAGCAACAGGGGCAATACACAGCCAGCATTTGGTCACTGGACATATGTGTACATACATCTGGTGGTAAATACATGATACAGACAAGACCAGATTACTGTGGCAATAGGGTTACTGTTACAGGGGTAGGGGATGTAGGGACAGAGAAACATTTCGGTGGAGGCAATAATGTATATTGTACATAAATGCTAGCATAGGGTATTGGGTAGAGTAGGTGTACGGCAATGCAGTGGCAGTGGGTGCAGTTGGCCGAGGGTTTCTCTAGGTAGACCAGGTAGAGAGACTACGTGCAGAGTGGTGGGGGTGGGGAGGGAAAGTTCCACATCCATCAGCGATTGGAACACGCCTGGCTCCGGGGAGGCAGTGGACCTTGCAGGGGCCGCTTGTTGAAGGGGGGGGTGTGGACATCTCGAACCATGGAGCTGCCGATGACCAGGGTGGGGGTCGTCACATCCAGCGGGAGAAGTCGTCAAGGGGATGATGACTGAGTTGAGGGCCCAGGATGGGGAGCAGGGCGGCGTGGGCGATGCTGGTGTTGCTCTGGAGCCGGTCTGCAGGGGCGTTTCGGGGCGGGCTGAGGAGGGGAGTAATCAGGCCCAGGAGGCTCCTCCTGATCCATCTAACAAACAGGAAATGACGAATCAGTCTGCAGGTCTGTTAGTCGGGAATCAGCACGAACAAACACACAGATGAATCATTTCACCAACCAGGGACATGTCATCTGTGTGTCGGTTTGCCTGTTGCATATTGCAATACTTAGATATGTTTAGTTTTTCTGGCATTGAACATTTTGTTTTTTGTTGTGATCTGTTTGCCGGGGCCGTACATGCATCCACTCGGCAAACAGGAAACACATTTGATGTTGCGGTACTAAATTACAAGTAGGAATTTAATTTGTTTTTTGTTGTGATCTGTTTGCCGGGGCCGTACATGCATCCACTCGGCAAACAGGAAACACATTTGATGTTGCGGTACTAAATTACAAGTAGTAATTTAATTTGTTTTTTGTTGTGATCTGTTTGCCGGGGCCGTACATGCATCCACTCGGCAAACAGGAAACACATATGATGTTGCGGTACTAAATTACAAGTAGTAATTTAATTTGTTTTTTGTTGTGATCTGTTTGCCGGGGCCGTACATGCATCCACTCGGCAAACAGTAAACACATTTGATGTTGCGGTACTAAATGCAAGTAATATTTGAATTTGTGTTCGGATATGTCTGGGTGGCTGGTACAGCAGGTGATTGGTTTGTTGGCGCGGTTACTTTTGGCTATATGATGCACTAAAGAGGAATGTCTTAAGTCTTGATTTGAATATAGGCACGGTGTCTGCAGCTCTGATGGAGGCAGGGAGATTGTTCCAGAGGAGAGGGGCTTGGTAGCTAAATGCTCTCCCTCCTATTGTGGTCTTTGATATTCTTGGAATTACCAGGAGGCCTGCACTCTGGGAACGGAGCAGCCTTGGAGGGCAATAGGGGACGACTAATTCCTTGAGGTAGTTTGGAGCCAGATCGTTTAGGGCTTTATATGTTAGCAGGAGTACTTTGAAGTCGATTCTACTTTTAACGGGGAGCCAGTGCAAAGAAGCGAGTACCGGTGAGATGTGTTCATATTTTTTAGTTCTGGTGAGTGTACGAGCAGCAGCGTTCTGTATAAGTTGGAGGCTCTTTATTGTGTTGATGCTGCATCCGGACAGGAGAGCATTACAATAATCGAGGCGGGAAGTAATAAATGCGTGGATTAGTTTTTCTGCATCTTGGAGGGATAGGACCTTTCTAATTTTGGCAATATTGCGTAAATGAAAAAATGATGTCTTTGAGATCTGTTTTATGTGTGAGTCAAGTAGGAGGTCTTGGTTGATAGTTACACCAAGGTTTTTGATGTTAGTGTTGGGTGTTGGGAAGCCATTGAGTGTGGGTAAATGGGTAGATAGTGTAGTTCTCAGTTGATCGGGGCCTACAAGCATAACCTCAGTTTTATCAGAGTTGAGGAGCAGGAAGTTGCTAGTCATCCAAGATTTTACATCATGGAGGCAAGCTTCTATCTTGGGTAGATGTACAATTTCATCAGGTTTCATTGATAGGTAGAGTTGGGTGTCGTCAGCATAGCAATGGAAGTTAATGCCATGTTTCCTTATGACAGCACCTAAGGGTAGCATATAGAGGGAAAAAAGCAGTGGTCCAAGGACAGAGCCTTGTGGGACACCGTAGCTTACTCTGGTGTGATTTGACGACTTCTCATGGACATGAACAAATTGATGGCGATCAGAGAGGTAAGATCTAAACCAAGATAGGGCACAACCTTTGATGCCAACGTGATGTTCAAGTCTCTGTAACAGGATCAGATGATCTATAGTGTCGAAAGCAGCACTAAGGTCTAGGAGAACTAATATTGAGGTGCACCCATGATCAGATGCGATTAGTAGGTCATTTAAGACTTTGACTAAAGCCGTTTCAGTACTGTGGTGGGCCCTAAAACCGGATTGGAGGGTTTCTTCAATTTTATTTTGATGTAGAAAAGAAGTAAGTCGCTTAGCAACTAGTTTTTCAAGTATTTTTGACAGAAAAGGAAGGTTAGATATGGGTCTATAGTTAGCGAGATTATCGGGATCAAGGTTAGGTTTTTTAAGAGATGGTTTTATCACTGCTATTTTGAAAGATTGTGGGACGTAGCCTGAGATAAGTGAGTTATTCATTACATTGAGCAATGTCTCACTTAGTAAGGGAAGTGCATGTTTAAGTAATTTTGTGGGGATAGGATCTAGTAGGCACGTTGATGATTTAGATGAGAGGATCAGGGAGTTTAATTCAGGGAGGTCGGTGGGTGCGAAGAATTCAAGGATAGCACCCGGTTGAAGTGGTGTTACCTTGGCGCATGTTGGAAGGGGTGTAGGGTCACAGAGGGGGAGAAAGCTTTGGATTTGTTCTCTTATTTTAAGGATTTTATTATTGAAAAAGGTCATGAAATCATTACCACTAAAGATGATGGGAACCGAATGTTCGATTGTGTTGTGGTTTTTTGTTAGCCTAGAAATAGTGTTAAATAAGAACTTTGGGTTGTTTTTATTACTATCAATCAATGAAGAATAGTAAGCTGATTTCGCCTCAGAGAGTACACGTTTATATCTTAGGAGACTATCCTTCCACGCCATGAGAAATACCTCAAGTTTGGTGGAGTACCATTTTTTTTCTAGTTTTCGTGTGGTTCGTTTGAGTGCACGAGTCTGATCAGTGTACCATGGGGCTAGTTTTTTCAGTTTTCTTAATCTCTTTTTCAGTGGTGCAACAGCGTCGAGGGTTGAATGCAACGCATGCGTGACGCCTTCAGTAAATAGGTCGATATAAGGTGGGGAAGTGCATATGCCATTTACTTTGCCAGCGGTAGGAGCTGAAGTGAGGGCGACGGGTAGTTTTGATATAAATTCCGCAGTAGTCCTGTCGGATAGACAACGGCTGTAGAAGTGTGTAATTTCCGATGTTGGACGGAGTTCTAATTTCATATTAAATGTAATTAGGTGGTGGTCCGAGAGGGTAGTATTTTGGGGTAGAGCTATAGGGCGGTCAATTTCTAGGCCATGTGTTAATACAAGGTCAATGGTGTGATTATGGTAGTGAGTTGGTGTGTTTACATGCTGTAAGAACCCGATAGAGTCTATCAGTGATTGGAATGCAATTGTAAGGCTATTATTTTCATTATCCATGTGGATATTAAAATCTCCCACTATCAGGATTGTATCCGAATTAACAATCAGGGTGGATAGGAAATCGGAAAATTCGGATAAGAATTCAGTGTAGGGACCTGGTGGTCTATATAGTGTCACAAGAGTGACCGGATTAGTGGCTTTTGAGTTGGGATGCATAAGATGAAGTACGAGGACTTCAAATGATGCAAATTTAAATTTAGGTCTTGGGGAAATGCATAGATTAGCGAGGGAAATTGTAGCAACTCCACCTCCACGTCCAGTGCTGCGGGGGATGTGGCAGTTAACATGGCTTGGAGGGGTAGATTCATTTAAGGCTATGAATTCATCTGGTTTTAGCCAGGTTTCAGTTAGGAAAAGTATTTGGATGTTGTTGTCTGTTATCAACTCATTGATAAGTGCACCTTTTGATGTTAGGGACCGAATGTTAATAAGGCCCAGCTTTAATATTGTGCAAGTTTCATTTTGTGCTGATAAGGTTTGTATCTTTATTAGGTTATCCTGATTAATGCTTCTTCTAGTGGGAGTTGCGCTGGGCTTATATATTCTGGGTATACATACCGTTTGTATGTGGTGTAATATGGGCAGAGAATGTACTGGTGCAGCAGGAGTTAGTGTGGGGTAATAGGTCTGCCTTCTAGTTCTAGTTATTGGTTGTCAGAAGTACGTTTGGACTAGGTGGTGTTTTAAGTTTTGAGAAAGGAGGCTAGCACCCTCTTTAGAGGGGTGGATGCCATCCTTCTGTAATAGCCCTGGTTTCCTCCAAAAAGTAGGCCAGTTATTTATGAAATCCACGTCGTTGCGTGAGCACCATTCTGCTAGCCAGGTATTAAGTGCCGATAGTCTACTATACATTTCGTCGCCGCGGTTGATAGGCATAGGGCCAGAACACACTACAGAGTCTGCCATTTGTGTTGCGGTAGCGAATAACGATTCAAAATTTCGCTCGGTAGTAACCGATTGCCGTAAGCGGACATCGTTTACGCCTGTGTGAATAATTATTTTAGAAAATCTCCGACCAGCGATTCGTTTTAAGTGGGATTCAATGTCATTTGCTCTAGCTCCCGGTATACAGTTCACTGTTTGTACCGGGGTTGCGAGTTGAATATGCCTCAGGGAGGAATCACCAATAACGAGAACTTTATCAACAGTATCGATGGTAGTAAGGGAAGAAAAACGGTTTGAAGTTGGGATGGGATCCGGGTGTGGTACGGGTTTTAAATGTCTTCTACTAGGCCTACTTCCTCGTTTTACGTTAACCCAATTATCGGGTGGTAGGAGTTGCGGTGTTGACACGGGCGAGCTAGAGGACAGAGTAGTGTCGGTAAATGTTAGATCTATATGCTGAATTTCGCTCGATTCGATTAACGGAGTATTACAATCTGTGTTAAAGAGACGCGACTCAAGTAGAGTTATCGTCTCATCGAAGCTTGCCAGTAGCCTACACTTGGTACAAGTATTGTAGCCATTGAAATTTGTTGGAGAGTCGCTAAGCATATTACACGATGGGCAGCGAACAAGGGTCGAACAAGACGCCATGGCCAGCTAAGCGTTAGCTGAGAGGGACAAGAAATAGGGGGGGGGGAGAGTGAATTCCCAAATTCGATGTAATGTGAAAGGTAGTGATAGTGAGCGCGGTCACTGGGATACTTAGCAGTACAAAGCAGATAAGCGTTCCGGGGCTAGACAGCACGGCACAGTGGCAAGCGTAGCAAGCAGGAAGTGGCGTCCGGAGCTTCTGAGAATAGGGTCCGAAGTGTGTCTGTCGCCCTTCCCTCACTGCCCTTCATCCCTGTGCTCAGTGACCTCAGTGACACACAGGCATACACATACAGAGAGCTACACACACTTATTATACGGCTCTTCAGAATGTTCCAAAAAGTACCGTTGATTTGAATGGGCCATCCCTACGTCATAGGTCACATTAATTCCTGCTAGCAGACCGCTGCGAAAGATAATAACCGCTGTCATTGGCAACGGGTTTTGTACTTCTAATTCACATCTTTCATATCATTCCGCCAGAAGTCCAGTCATTTTAACGCAACAGTAGACAGTAATTTGAAGTCAGCAAGTAATGGGTTGCTATGCAACACCTGAAACTTCAAAGTTCTATTTGCTTGAAGAACTATTTATTTCTAAACGGGACTCATGAAACTCCGCTGCGCGTCGGGGTGTTGTTTGCCCCGTCGGGAATTATTTTTGGAGAATGACCTCCGGACAATACATTATCCCTTACATAACACAGGCACACACACACAAGCACACACACACAGTCACACACACACACACAGCTACACACACACACACACACACACACACACACACATAGACACAATCACATACACGTACACACACAAAAGCATACACACACAGGCACACACACAAACACACAGAGCTACTCACACAGGCAAACACACACAAAGGCAAACACACACATGCACACACACACAGACACACACAGACACACACAGGCATACATACTAAAAGGCCTCTCACACATAGGCACACTTGAGATAAGATCGCAAGTCAGCAAAATGAGATATGTCATTGCCTCATCAACCGGAGACATACACACACACACACACACACACACACACACACACACAGGCATCCATACTAACAGGCACACACACATAGGCACACTTGAGATAAGATCGCAAGTCAGCAAAATGAGATATGTCATTGCCTCATCAACCGGAGACATACACACACACACGCACGCACACACACACACACACACACACACACACACACACACACACATACACAACTCCTGTAGAGTGTTTCCCACCCAGCTCATCTGACAGAGGGAGACAGAATGGGATAGAGGGAGAGAGCGAGGGAGAGGGAGAGAGGGAAAGGGTGAGAGGGAGAAGAGGGAGAAAGAGTGAGAGAGAGAGTGAGAGAGAGAGATGGGGAAAGGGTGAGAGGGAGAAGAGGGGCAGAGAAGAGAGAGAAATAGAGAGGGAGATAGAAGGACAGATAGCACACAACACGAGAATATAGAGCACACACACACACACACACACACACACACACATACATGGCCATAAAATGATCCCCCCCCCCCCCCCCCCCCAACACAGGCACACACACAGGGATACACACACACAGAGCTCTACACACACACAGGCACATGAATGCTGGACATGAGCAGAGTCACGCAGACAGCGACGTCACTGAACGTGGCCATTCTGTCTCTGGGCCCCTCTGCCTGTCTCTGTCTCTGTATATCTCTCTCTCACTCACTCACTCACTCACTCACTCACACACACACATCCTTTTCCTGTACTGCACAGGATGAGAGGCAGAGTGCATGATTAAAATCCATTAATACACAACTCTCCATAATGTAATAAAAGTGAAAACAGAGAAGGCTTTACAGTGTTGATGAAATGGTAATAATGTGCAATAACCTAACAGCAGTGTGTTCTAGCTGATCAACTATTGGTTCATTTCACTAAAGAAGACTGCTGGGTCAGCTGTAGCAGATGTGAAAGCTGATTGCCATCTGTAACTTTATAATTTCAGAGGATCCATGTAGCAACCGATAACGTAATAACGGCCAATAACGTAATAACGGCCAATAACGTAATAATTTAAATGTAATAAAACCAATAACGTAATAAACTGCCAATAATGTAATA
>NC_137922.1:56236253-56238753 GCF_963457725.1 Sprattus sprattus | reverse complement strand
CACAGACTCTCTTACACCCCAGCAGGCCTGAAACACAGACCCTACCTTACTTGCCTGATACACAGGCTCTCTTACACCCCAGCAGGCCTGATGCACAGAGACTACCTTACTTGCCTTTGCAGACATTCTCTTACAACCGAACAGGCCTGATACACTACCTTACTTGCCTGATGCACAGACATTCACTTACACACTAACATTCCTGAGTCACAAACGTAAGGCTCTTCCCTCTCCGTCACTGCCACTGACTGAGGGGGAGAACTCCTCCCACCGGCAACAGGGGGTGCACCGCGATGCACACTCCCCCCCCCCCCCCCCCATACTTTTTTTCCCCCTCCTTTTCTTAAAACCCCAAGACCAATGTAACACAGTAGTCAACACGCTGGCTGGAACACAGCAAACAAACTATCTTCTTTACAAAATACTCCGTAACTGAATCCCTTGTCTTCATGTGGGTATGTGGGTGTGGGTATTTATGCACTAGTGACCGCTGGCATGAGGAAGCGACCAGTTACTGGCAACAACCCCATAACCACGGACATGCACCCGAGACAAAAGCTCCAACCGCTTTCACCCCAACGCTACAAAAAAAAAAAAAAAAAAAAACAGCGAAACTCAAAGGAGCCACACTGTTTTGCCTAACAGAGAACACTAGAATCAGCTCAAGCACCATTAAACCAGCATGTTAACTTACCTTCCCTTGGTCAAGCTGTTTTACAAATCCATGCATCCCGGTCACTGATCGGTCCCTGCACTCAAAACCGCCCGGGAAACCCCGACAATCAATAACACCATAATATAATCAATAACAACTCCCAATTCAAAAACGGAAGATCCCCCAATTTGTCATGTCCTGCTCTCAGACATGACAAATAAAAGCCAAAACGGTTTAAAAGCCAAAACAGTTTTAATTTATTAACAAAACGCAAGTGTGGGGAGCAAGGTTTCCCCATTCTCTCTCCCCATTCAGAATCTCCTTGGCACCTGTGAGTGTGTGTGTGTGTGTGTGTGTGTGTGTGTGTGTGTGTGTGTGTGTGTGTGTGTGTGTGTGTGTGTGTGTGTGTGTGTGTGTGTGTGTGTGTGTGTGTTTGTGTGTGCGTGTGGTACATGTGGTCTGCCTACCCATATTTGCCCAAATCCATATCTGTTGCATCTCAGTGTGCGTGTGCGCCTACCCATATCTGTCCAAATCCATCCTTTGCATGTGAGTGTGTGTGTGTGTGTGTGTGCGTCTGAGTGCGTGCATACAGGTGAGCGCATGCGTGAGAGTTGGAGTTCTCTGGAGATATAAGATCTTGGTGTAGGGTGTGTGTGTGTCTGTGTGTGCTGACTCTAGAAGACGCCAGGCTGCAGACATGGGGTTCAGAAGTTTGATGTGTGTGACGGTCCTTATGTGCACCATTACAGGTGAGATGCTTGTTTGTGTGTGTATGTGTGTGTGTGTGTGAGTAGCCTAACATGTGTTGTGTGTGTTTGAGAGAGTAGCCTACTGTGTGTTGTGTGTGTGATATGAAGTGCGTGTGTTTGTGTGTGAGTATGTGTGTGTGTGTATGAGAGAGTAACCTACTGTGTATTGTGCGTGATATGAAGTGTTTGTGAGTGTGTGTGTGTGTTTGTGTGTGTGTTTGAACAAGTAGCCTAATGTGTGTGTGATAAGAAGTGTGTGTTTTTGTGTGTGAGTACATGTATGTGAGCGAGAGAGTAGCTTACTATATGTTGTGTGTGTGAGTGAGTGTATGTGTGTGTGTGTGTGTGTGTCTGTGTGTGTGTGTGTGTGTGTGTGAGAGGGAGAGAAGCCTAACATGTGCTGTCTGTGTGATATGAATGTATGAGTGTGTGCGTGAGTGTGTTTGTGTATGTGTATACAGTTTGGTTGTGTGAGTAGCCTAACATGTGTTGTGTGTGTGTTTGAGAGAGTGGCCTACTATGTGTTGTGTGTGTGATATGAAGTGTGTGTGTGTTTGTGTGTGAGTATGTATGTGTGTGTGTGTGTGAGAGTAGCCCAGTGTGTGTGTGTTTGTGTGTGAGTATATTTATATGAGCGAGAGAGTAGCCTGCTATATGTTGTGTGTGTGATATTAAGAGTGTGTGAGTTTGTGTGTGTGTGTGTTTGAGAGTGTAGCCTACTGTGTGTGTGTGTGTTTGAGAGAGTAACCTACTCTGTGTGTTTGCGTGTGTGTGTGTGTGTGTGTGTGTGTCTTTGTGTGTGTGTGTGTGTGTGTGTGTGTGTGTGTTACGACCGGCTCGGCTCGCAACATAAAACGGTAGAGACAGACAACAGTGTTACTTTTAACAGAAAGACAATTAATTAATGATAAAGGTTGATCCCAAGATAAAAGTCTAGGGGTTCTCAAAGATGCGTGGATGCATGTAGTAGATGAGTAGGAGTGTTTGTCAAAAGTGTGTGTGAGAGTAGCTGAAGCTGAGAAGGGGCCTTCCATCAGACGTAGCAGTGCTTTTATATCCACTCCTGGTGCCAGGTGTGGATAATCACTGCTCA
>NC_137922.1:56221253-56231253 GCF_963457725.1 Sprattus sprattus | reverse complement strand
CTACCTCTATCCCTCTCTCCCTCCCTCTCTCCCTCCCACTCTGTCTGTCTCTCACTCTCCCTCCTTCCAGCTCTCCTTCTATCTCTTTTTCTGTCCTTTTCCTCCCCCTCTCTCTCTCATTCCCTCTCTCCCTCTCTGTGTGTGTGTGTGTTTGTGTGTGTGTGTGTGTATGTGTGTGTGTGTGTGTGTGTGTGTGTGTGTATGTGTGTGTGTGTGAGTGTGTGTGTGTGTGTGTGTGTATGTGTGAGTGTGTGTGTGTGTGTGTGTGTGAGTGTGTGTGTGTGTGTGTGTGTGCGTGTGTGTGTGTGTGTGTGTGTGTGTAATTCAAATGTCCCTCCTCCTGTTCCTGTCCAGTCCCAGACAGGAGGATTTAGTCCTGGAGCGTTCCTTTGCTCGGGTCGGGGAGCTGAGCCTGAAGGAACCTTCTGGAAAGGTGATCAAGCTGAAGAGGCTGGTGGAGCATCCAGACTACAATGGGCGGGAAAACAACATCGCCCTGGTGCAGCTGCAGGAGGCCGTGCGCTTCTCTGACACAGTGGCGCCCGTGGTACTGCCCAGCCCCCGAGAGTTCTTCAGTGCCAACGCTGAGTGCTGGGTCACCGGCTGGGGCAAAGTGTCTGAGTACCGTAAGTGTGTGTGTGTTTGTGTGTGTGTGTGTGTGTGTGTGTGTGTGTGTGTGTGTGTGTGTGTGTGTGTGTATGTTTGTGTGTGTGTGTGTGTGTGTGTGTGTGTGTGTGTGTGTGTGTGTTTGTGTGTGCTCTATTTTCACATGTTGTGTGTGATTTCTCTTTCTCTCTTCCTCTTTACTTCTCTTTTCTCTCTCTTCTCTGCCCCCCTTCTGCCTCTCTCCCTCTCCCCATCTCTCTCCCCCTCTCTCTGTCTCCTTCCCTCTCTGTCTCCTTCCATCTCTTTCTCCCTCTCTCTATCTCCCTCCCTCTCTCCCTCTCTCTCTTCCTCCTTCCCTCTCTCCCTCTATCTCTTTTTCTTTCCTTCCCTCTCTCTCCCCCTCTCTCTGTCTCATTCCCTCTCTCCCTCTTTGTCTCCCTATTTCCATCCCTCCCTCTCTCCCTCCATCTCTTCCCCTCTCTCTCTTCCTCCTTCCCTCTCTCCTTCTATCTCTCTTTCTTTCCTTCCCTCTCTCTCCCCCTCTCTCTGTCTCCTTCCCTCTCTGCCTCCTTGTTTCCCTCTCTGTCCCCCTCTCTCACTCCCTCTCTCCCTCTCTGTCCCCCTCTCTCACTCCCTCTCTCCCTCTCTGTCCCCCTCTCTCACTCCCTCTCTCCCTCTCTGTCTCCCTCTCTCCCTCCCTCCCTCTCTCCCTCTCTCTCTCTCTCCTTCCCTCTCCCCCTCCCTCTCTCCCTCTATCTATTTTTCTTTTCTTCCCTCTCTCTCTGTCTCCCTCCCTCTCTCCCTCCTTCCCTCTATCTTTCTATCTCACTTTCTATCTCACTATCTTTCCTTTCCTCTCTCTCCCCCTCTCTCTGTCTCGTTCCGTCTCTCCCTCCCTCCCTCCCTCTCTGTCTCCCTCTCCCTCCTTCCCGCTCTCCTCGTTCCCTCTCTCGTTCCCTCTCTCCCTCTCTGTCTCCCTATCTCCATCCCTCCCACCCTCTCTCCCTCCATCTCTTCCTCTCTCTCTCTCTCTCTCTCTCTCTCTCTACCTCTATCCCTCCCTCTCTCCCCCTCTCTCTGTCTCCTTCCCTCTCCCCCTCCCTCTCTCCCTCTATCTATTTTTCTTTCCTTCCCTCTCTCTCACCCTCTCTCTGTCTCGTTCCGTCTCTCCCTCCCTCTCTCCCTCTCTCTCTACCTCTATCCCTCCCTCCCTCCCTCTCTGTCTCCCTCTCCCTCCTTCCCCGCTCTCCTCGTTCCCTCTCTCGTTCCCTCTCTCCCTCTCTGTCTCCCTATCTCCATCCCTCCCTCCCTCTCTCGTTCCGTCTCTCCCTCCCTCTCTCCCTCCCTCCCTCTCTCCCTCCATCTCTTCCTCTCTCTCTCTCCCTCCTTCCTTCTTTCCTTCCCTCTCTCTGTCTCGTTCCCTCTATCTATCCCTCCCTCCCTCCCTCCATCTCTTCCTCTCTCTCTCTCCCTCCTTCCCTATCTCCTTCTATCTCTCTTTCTTTCCTTCCCCCTCTCTCCCTCTCTGTCTCCCTCTCTCCCTCCCTCCCTCTCTCTCTACCTCTATCCCTCCCTCTCTCTCTGTCTCCTTCCCTCTCCCCTCCCTCTCTCCCTCTATCTATTTTTCTTTCCTTCCCTCTCTCGCTCTGTCTCCCTCCCTCTCTCCCTCCTTCCTTCTCTCCTTCTATCTCTCTTTCTTTCCTTCCCCCACTCTCCCTCTCTGTCTCCCTCTCCCTTCCTCCCTCTCTCCCCCTCTCTCTGTCTCCTTCCCTCTCCCCCTCCCTCTCTCCCTCTATCTATTTTTCTTTCCTTCCATCTCTTTGTCTGTCTCCCTCCCTCTCTCCCTCCTTCCCTCTATCTTCCCTCTATCTTTCTATCTCACTTTCTTTCCTTTCCTCTCTCTCCCCCTCTCTCTGTCTCATTCCGTCTCTCCCTCCCTCTCTCCCTCTGTCTCCCTCCCTCTCTCCCTTCATCTCTTCCTCTCTCTCTCTCCCTCCTTCTCTCCTTCTATCTCGGTCTCTTTCCTTCCCTCTCTCTCCCCCTGTCTCTGTCTCGTTCCGTCTCTCCCTCCCTCTCTCCCTCCCTCCCTTTCTCTCTCCTTCCCTCTCTCCTTATATCTCTTTTTCTTTCCTTTCCTCTCTCTCCCCCCTTCTCTAACTTGTTCCGTCTCTCCCTCTCTGTCCCCCTATCTCCCTCCCTCCCTCTCTCCCTCTGTCTCCCTATCTTCCTCTCTCTCTCCCTCCAGCTCTTCCTCTCTCTCTCTCCCTCCTTCCTTCCTTCTCTACTTCTATCTCGCTTTCTTTCCTTCCCTCCCTCTCTCTCTCTCTCTCTCTGTGTCCCTCTGTCAGAGGCGCTGGGTGGGAAACAGACTCTACAGGAGGTGCAGCTGTCTCTGGTTGATGAGGCCACATGTCTTCAGATCCTCCCCTATAAGACTCCCAACGAGCTGTGTGCCGGTGACCTGGAGGGAGGAAAAGGCACCTGCTGGGTCAGTCTGTGTGTGTGTGTGTGTTTGTGTGTGTGTGTGTGTGTGTGTGTGTATGTATGTGTGTGTGTGTGTGTGTGTGTGTGTGTGTGTGTGTGTGTGTGTGTGTGTGCAGCGAGACTCTGAAAGAACCCTGGTGTGTGTGTGTGTGTGTAAGTATTACATATATGTGTGTTTGTGGGTGTGCAGGGGGACTATTTGAGATAGAGTATTACATATGTGTGTGTGTGTGTGTGTGTGTGTGTTTGATAGAGTATTACATATGTGTGTGTGTGTGTGTGTGTGTGTGTGTGTGTGTGTGTGTGTGTGTGTGTGTGTGTGTGTGTGCAGTATGACTATGGTGGGCCCCTGGTGTGTTGTCCAACAGGAGAGGTTGAGAGGAGGTTTGTGCAGGTTGGCATCCTCATCAGCAGGTGGAGTTGTGGCCATAAGGGAGACGCTGAGCTCTACACACGCGTCTACGACTACCTGCAGTTCATCCAGGACACCATTATGGAGTCAGAATGCCAGAAATGGCCTCAATTTGAAGCATGTTTTGGATAGACAACTAGTACTGGTATCATCTTAAAAATGAATTGTCATGGTATATATTGATGTGAAGGACAGATAAACATACCTGTCCACCCTGCAAAAATGTAAACAAAAGCTGTCACAGCACATCACCAGCTACATCACCAAAAGAGATGAGTTAGCATGTTAGCATGTTAGCAAACCTTTAATCAGTGCCAGCTGTGATGTGTGTTTGTAAAGTTTTTGCCTTTTCTGTAGTTTTTGATGTGTAGTCACACACACACACACACACACACACACACACACACACACACACACACACACACACACACACACACACACACACACACACACACACTCATGCACAAACACACACACACAACCACACACACACACACACTATTTTCTATCCATGCCCATATGTAATAAAACTTGAAATCAGTTTGAGTCCTTGCAGTTTCTCTGTCCATGATGTACAAAGACCTCACTAGTCCACACATATGTTGCAAGAACTGTAGCAAAGGTTGGATATACAGTATTAAACACTATAAGAATATTATAATAGAATAAGTATAAACAAATATAATAATTAAAATTAAGTAAAAATGCAGTCAATAGATTGGTTAATCATCAGAGGTCTAGAACGACCATTCATGGATTTCTTTTTTTTTAAAGTAATATGAAAGAAGTGGAAGAGGAGACACGTCTGATTTTGAGGGGAAGGCTGTTCTAGAGATGAAGCATGTAGATTTGCTTTTGATGTCTTATGTTCTCACATGACATTTCCTAATTTGGCCACTAGAGGGCGACATGAGATTGGAAAACAACTCTTCAAGTCTGCTGTTCCAGAGTTTTAGAGGCCAGAACTGGAAGTGAATAGTCAGAGTTGGAATGTAATCTGGGTTCTGTTCATTATTAATTAAGATGGTCATTAAAAGACAATGGACACAAACACACACACACACACACACACACACATAATTCCTGAACACAGTTCAAAATAAATGTCTTCTTAACTCCACTAGAATGGGTACATCTACATTCTGTAAATAAACATGTGAATATACGTGACTAATATATATCACATGGGCCTACATAATATAGATAGCGCCTATCAAGATCCACAAGAAGCCTACTCGTGTATTTAACTCAACTTCACATCAGCCCATTTAATTTTCACTTCGGCCGCTGTGCACCCCTCTCCTGACACCAAGGTGACCTCACCTGTTATCTAGTCCTGTGCCTCTCTTTGGTGGCATTGTACCCCGTATTGACACTACTAAATAAGATGTCACACTTATGTTCTACTCCTTGCAACAGTACCTCCACCTCTGCACCGGTGAAGTTAGGTCTGTGTTTACTGGCAGGTGCACCACCAGTGATGATCATGATTTTGATCGGTCTCAAGTTGCTTTCATGCTGCCTGTGGATTCTGTGTGCACACGGTCATGTGGTTGCATGCCCTTATAAGGAGCTGGCGAGGCGTTTATGTATGCAAATTCAAGTGTGTGAGAATGTGCGTTCAATTTAAGAATCAGTGGCAGTTCTCATTCAGGGGAGCACAGCTGAGAACACTTTGGCGGTTTAAGAACACATTTCCACACGTTTTTGAATCCCCCCCCCCCCCCCCCCCAACTTCCTCAACCCCAAATGAGGGACACTTTCTTCCAGGTGCGTGCCAAGCCAACAGCTGACCAACAATAATGGAAATCAAGGTTTCATTAGCAATACCATAAACCTATTCCTTTCAGTGTAATTTTGGCAAACCACTACAGTGCCTGCTTGGATGTATTGTTCAGAGTCAAGACAATTATTACAATCGTCTCTCAAATTTCATATTGTTTTCTTGAAATAGCATTAGACCAAGGCTGCCCAATTTGGGGGCCGCGCTCGATTTTTTTTTTGCCCGCGATCCGGTCAGAATCAGAGACAGAACGTCATTCTTTAAAGAGAGTCGTGGCATTTATTCTGCAACTGTCTCCTGAGAGGATCTGTGGATGAAGGCTGCCCTCTAGTGGGCAGACTGTGGAACTGTCCCCATGTGTTTACAGAGGGTTAGCAAGGAGCATGGGAGTGTCCGCTTATTCGTTATTAAACACAATGTCACAGTTCAAACGTTATTAGTTATATATTTATTTCATGCAACACAAAGCAGAACAAAATCTCCATACAATGCGAATTTTTGTCGATAAATACAACTAGACTATTTTTGTGGGGAAAAGAGTTAATCTCTGCCCTCCCTGCTATCTGACACGAGTCTTTAAGTAGAAGTGGCATGGCAACACCAGGTTCATGGAATTCAACAGAGAAGTCAAACACAGAGTTGGAATGTAATCTTGATATTTTTTCATCATTTATAATGGTTATCAGTGTCATCAAAAGACAATGGACACACACACACAAGACAATGGACACACACACACACACACACACACCCAAACACACAAACACAAACACACACACACACACACACACACACACACACACACACACACACACACACACACACACACACACTCATCAATGGACCTCATTCCTGAACACAAGATCCACAAGATCCACAAGAAGCCTACTCGTGTATTTAACTCAATTTCACATCAGCCCATTTCTTTTTCACTTCAGCCGCTGTGCACCCCTCTCCTGACACCACGGTGACCTCACCTGTTTTCTCGTCCCGTGGCAATTTCGTGGCATTGTACCCCGTATTGACACTACTAAATAAGATGTCAACCTTACGTTCTACTCCTTGCAACAGTACCTCCACCTCTGCACCGGTGAAGTTAGGTCTGTGTTTACTGGCAGGTGCACCACCGGTGATGATCATGATTTTGATCGGTCTCAAGTTGCTTTCATGCTGCCTATGGATTCTGTGTGCACACGGTCCTGGGGTTGCATGCCCTTATAAGGAGCTGGCGGGACATTTATGTATGCAAATTCAAGTGTGTAAGAACGAGCTTTCAATTTAAGAATCAGTGGCATTCCTCATTCAGGGGAGCACAGCTGAGAACACTTTGGCAGTTTAAGAACACGTTTCCACGCGTTCGTGAATCCAGCGGGGATCTTTTTAGGGTTGGTCTTAAGAAGTTCATAAGAAGACACTGGTCTCTACGCAACTTCGGCGCTCTCACACTTGCCAGGCATAAACAGTAGAAGAAAGCACACGAAGCGATTGACTGGTTGGGCAACCCTGGATGCAGGACTGTTAACGGTGTGTTTTTCGCCTGGAAGTCTCTCTCTCAGTTTTTCTCTTTTTGTCTCCCTCTCTGTCTCCCTCGCTCTCTCTCTTTCTCTTCCTCCCTCTCTCCGCTCTGTCTCTCTTCCAAGTGTGTGTGTGCATGTGTGTGTGTGTGTGTGTGTGTGTGTGTGTGTGTGTGTGTTTGTGTGTGTGGGGGGGTGGGTGTGTATTTAATCCACTGGTGAAGTGCTGCAAGTATCAGTCAGGAAGTAGAGTAGGAGCCCAACCCAACACACACACACACACACACACACACACACACACACACACACACACACACACCTTCCAGCCCTCCAACTGCCGCCACTGCCCCTGGGATGGCCTGGTGGTGGTCTCCTTCATGACGTAAGACACCTGATGCTAATAAGTTAGTTTTCATTAGCATCTGATGCTAGCATGCTACATTTCATTAGCATGTGATGCTATCATGCTAGCTTTCATCTGATGCTAACATGCTACATTTAATTAACATCTGATGCTAACATGCTAGCTTGCATTAACATCTGATGCTAACATGCTAGCTTTCATTAACATCTAATACTAACATGCTAGATTTCATTAGCATGTGATGCTATCATGCTAGCTTTCATCTGATGCTAACATGCTACATTTCATTAACATCTGATGCTAACATGCTACATTTCATTAACATCTGATGCTAACATGCTAGCTTGCATTAACATCTGATGCTAACATGCTAATAACATAACATGCTAATGTTATTAACCCTTTATTGACTATTATATCATAACTGGTGTATGTGTATGTTGTGGTGTTGTCTGTTTCCTTACATGGAGTAACTTAGTGAGTGAGCTTTACCTCAGAGAGTCTGTCTGCTCTGCATGAAACTGTCTGTCTGCTCTGCATGAAACTGTCTGTCTGCTCTGCATGAAACTGTCTGTCTGCTCTGCATGAAACTGTCTGTCTGCTCTGCATGAGGAAATGGAAATGCACTTGTACCTTCATGAGAGCATCACTTCCTGTGGATTATGGATTACTGATTGATTGATTGATTGATTATTTACAAACCCGCTGACCTCACTGCCAATCCCTTCAATAGCTTAGTAATGGCAGGACGTACAGAGGCTGCACACACACACACACACACACACACACACACACACACACACACACACACACACACACACACACACACACACACACACACACACACACTCACACACACACACACACAACCGTGGACATGATTGGCTTTTGAAAAGGGTAGTGACTGAGACTCCTTAAATGCAGCTGACGATTAGTCCTAGATTACAGTGTTTGTGAAAGTTGTGCCAAGCAGGTTGGTGTGTTAACTGCTGCCCACATACACACAAGCCCCATATATCAGTCTAATGCCTCACATGTCAGTCTAATGCCTCACATGTCAGTCTAATGCCCCACATATCAGTCTAATGCCACACATATCAGTCTAATGCCCCACATGTCAGTCTAAAGCCCCACATGTCAGTCTAATGCCCCACATGTCAGTCTAAAGCCCCACATGTCAGACTAAAGCCCCACATGTCAGTCTAAGATTAGAGTAAAATATAATAATTGATGTACTCTTCTGTGTAGGAAAGTTTGTTCTCCCTGCAGTCATTCCTCAGGCTCTGTAACACAATGTGTGGGTTTCCCCCCCCAGGCTTTATTCAGTCAAAACAAAGATAGATAGATATACAGATAGATCTTTATTTATCCCGAGGGAAATTAAGGCTTTGAAGGAGGGTAAATGCATTTGAATTACAGTTTTTTACAATTGCTAAAACACGTTCTTGAAACAGTTGCTCATTTTCTCGAAACTCTAAACACAAAACCTCATCTTCAAGCACTATTTACAAAACCTCTGAATACTCTTGCAAAATGAAACTTTCGCTTCAAAACAGTTTTACCTGTGCTCAAAATCAAACACTGCTGTCAAATCATAAACAAAGTGTTCAAAATTGTATACACTTTCAAGCAGTCAGTAAACAATACACCAAAAAATAGAAAACACACTGCTCAAAACATATAGTTCTCAGGGAGAAGTAATTTTTTTTTTTTTTACCTCAAAACAAATTTCATATTTATCTATCATTGACTTTTGATGAATGAAAACATGTTCTCTCATAGTAGCTATACAAATGTATCAGAAATTACTACTTTGCTTTGTTTTGCTCTAATTTGTGTCGGTCCTTTCTCCTTCTTGTACCCCTTCTTGTACCCCTATAGTACTGTACCGTGCATCTCACTATTCACAACTCACTCTTGTTCTTTGATGATATGAACCTGCAACCAGTCAAAATCTATTGAGTAATCAGTACTGTTACTGTACCAAATAGAAAGCACAATGTTCAGGGCCATTCAACTTGTTCACGTATTGTCCTTATACAGCCTACAATGCACTGTAGGCCTACTACAATATACACTACCACAGTAAAAGGGACACAAATCAAAGGAGTCAACGTGGTGTTTACTTGTCCTCCTCCCCTAACATTGTTTCTTCTATTCATTCTCAGACTTTCTCCTTCCCACCTTCAACAACCTGTTTGCTCCCTAAACTGGCTCATATTGGTTGTGTCACATCATTTGATACAAGTTAAATCAATTTTGAGTGGTTGTGTTCAATCAATGACATTTGTTCTCTATTTGTATTTGATTGTTGCCACTTGTGTTTACCAGTATGGATGACATGTGAATTAGAGTGCAGAATGTGTTTTAAGACTGAGAATGTGTTTAGAGTTTTGCTGAAAAGTCTAAGTGAGACCTGCAAATTTTGTTTTACCATGAGAAATAGTTTAAGGTATTGACAACAGACTGCACAATTAGCTTCATAAGTTCAGGCAACTGAGAACTTTGTTCAGCCAGTGGGTTTTAGTGTTTTAGCAATTGTAAAAAACTGTAACACTTTAAAAAAAGGTTTTATGGAAAAGTTCCAGAAATATGAATTCATGAAAAAAAAAAAATATTCAAATATTCAGTCAATATTCAGTCAATGTTGAAAATAAATCCATTAGATTATGATAAAGGATAAAGCATTATCTACAAAGCATCATGTAATTAATTTCTGAAATGTAAATTAATTTGCATCACACATTACATCAGATAAAACACAGCATAAGCTTCAACTTCTTCTAGATGCTCCACCTTCACAAGTTAAACTGAATACGCTATGGGGATAAATTAGC
>NC_137922.1:56218877-56221053 GCF_963457725.1 Sprattus sprattus | reverse complement strand
CCTCTCTCCCTCTCTGTCTCCCTATCTCCATCCCTCCCTCCCTCTCTCGTTCCGTCTCTCCCTCCCTCTCTCCCTCCCTCCCTCTCTCCCTCCATCTCTTCCTCTCTCTCTCTCCCTCCTTCCTTCTTTCCTTCCCTCTCTCTGTCTCGTTCCCTCTATCTATCCCTCCCTCTCTCCCTCCATCTCTTCCTCTCTCTCTCTCCCTCCTTCCCTATCTCCTTCTATCTCTCTTTCTTTCCTTCCCCCTCTCTCCCTCTCTGTCTCCCTCTCTCCCTCCCTCCCTCTCTCTCTACCTCTATCCCTCCCTCTCTCTCTGTCTCCTTCCCTCTCCCCTCCCTCTCTCCCTCTATCTATTTTTCTTTCCTTCCCTCTCTCGCTCTGTCTCCCTCCCCTCTCTCCCTCCTTCCTTCTCTCCTTCTATCTCTCTTTCTTTCCTTCCCCCACTCTCCTCTCTGTCTCCCTCTCCCTTCCTCCCTCTCTCCCCCTCTCTCTGTCTCCTTCCCTCTCCCCCTCCCTCTCTCCCTCTATCTATTTTTCTTTCCTTCCATCTCTTTGTCTGTCTCCCTCCCTCTCTCCTCCTTCCCTCTATCTTCCCTCTATCTTTCTATCTCACTTTCTTTCCTTTCCTCTCTCTCCCCCTCTCTCTGTCTCATTCCGTCTCTCCCTCCCTCTCTCCCTCTGTCTCCCTCCCTCTCTCCCTTCATCTCTTCCTCTCTCTCTCTCCTCCTTCTCTCCTTCTATCTCGCTCTCTTTCCTTCCCTCTCTCTCCCCCTGTCTCTGTCTCGTTCCGTCTCTCCCTCCCTCTCTCCCTCCCTCCCCTTCTCTCTCCTTCCCTCTCTCCTTATATCTCTTTTTCTTTCCTTTCCTCTCTCTCCCCCCTTCTCTAACTTGTTCCGTCTCTCCCTCTCTGTCCCCCTATCTCCCTCCCTCCCTCTCTCCCTCTGTCCCCCTCCCTCTCTCCCTCCATCTCTTCCTCTCTCTCTCTCCCTCCTTCCTTCCTTCTCTACTTCTATCTCGCTTTCTTTCCTTCCCTCGCTATTTCCCCCTCTCTCCCTCTCTGTCTCCCTCTCTCCCTCCCTCCCTCTCTCTCTACCTCTATCCCTCCCTCTCTCTCTGTCTCCTTCCCTCTCCCCTCCCTCTCTCCCTCTATCTATTTTTCTTTCCTTCCCTCTCTCGCTCTGTCTCCCTCCCTCTCTCCCTCCTTCCTTCTCTCCTTCTATCTCTCTTTCTTTCCTTCCCCCACTCTCCCTCTCTGTCTCCCTCTCCCTCCCTCCCTCTCTCCCCCTCTCTCTGTCTCCTTCCCTCTCCCCCTCCCTCTCTCCCTCTATCTATTTTTCTTTCCTTCCCTCTCTCTCACCCTCTCTCTGTCTCGTTCCGTCTCTCCCTCCCTCTCTCCCTCTCTCTCTACCTCTATCCCTCCCTCCCTCCCTCTCTGTCTCCCTCTCCCTCCTTCCCGCTCTCCTCGTTCCCTCTCTCGTTCCCTCTCTCCCTCTCTGTCTCCCTATCTCCATCCCTCCCTCCCTCTCTCGTTCCGTCTCTCCCTCCCTCTCTCCCTCCCTCCCTCTCTCCCTCCATCTCTTCCTCTCTCTCTCTCCCTCCTTCCTTCTTTCCTTCCCTCTCTCTGTCTCGTTCCCTCTATCTATCCCTCCCTCTCTCCCTCCATCTCTTCCTCTCTCTCTCTCCCTCCTTCCCTATCTCCTTCTATCTCTCTTTCTTTCCTTCCCCCTCTCTCCCTCTCTGTCTCCCTCTCTCCCTCCCTCCCTCTCTCTCTACCTCTATCCCTCCCTCTCTCTCTGTCTCCTTCCCTCTCCCCTCCCTCTCTCCCTCTATCTATTTTTCTTTCCTTCCCTCTCTCGCTCTGTCTCCCTCCCTCTCTCCCTCCTTCCTTCTCTCCTTCTATCTCTCTTTCTTTCCTTCCCCCACTCTCCCTCTCTGTCTCCCTCTCCCTTCCTCCCTCTCTCCCCCTCTCTCTGTCTCCTTCCCTCTCCCCCTCCCTCTCTCCCTCTATCTATTTTTCTTTCCTTCCATCTCTTTGTCTGTCTCCCTCCCTCTCTCCCTCCTTCCCTCTATCTTCCCTCTATCTTTCTATCTCACTTTCTTTCCTTTCCTCTCTCTCCCCCCTCTCTCGTCTCATTCCGTCTCTCCCTCCCTCTCTCCCTCTGTCTCCCTCCCTCTC
>NC_137922.1:56211377-56213877 GCF_963457725.1 Sprattus sprattus | reverse complement strand
TCATCATCATCACTGGCATCACACGCTAACCATTCTAACCACTAACTTTCATTAACATCTGATGCTTAATTGCTAACTTTCATAAACATCTGATGCTAACATGCTAGCTTTCATTAACATCTGATGCTAACATGCTACATTTCATTTACATCTGATGTTAAATTTCTGACTTTCATAAACATCTGATGCTAACATGCTAGCTTTCATTAACATCTGATGCTAACATGCTACATTTCATTAGCATGTGATGCTATCATGCTAGCTTTCATCTGATGCTAACATGCTACATTTCATTAACATCTGATGTTAACATGCTAGCTTTTATTAACATCTGATGCTAACATGCTAGCTTTCATTAACATCTGATGCTAACATGCTAATGACAAAACATGCTAAAGTTATAAAACCTTTATTGGCTGTTATATCATAACTGCTGTAGGTGTATGTGTATGTTGTGGTGTTGTCTGTTACATTACCTGGAGTCACTTAGTGAGTGAGCTTTACCTCAGAGAGTCTGTCTGCTCTGCATGAAACTGTCTGTCTGCTCTGCATGAAACTGTCTGTCTGCTCTGCATGAAACTGTCTGTCTGCTCTGCAAGAGGAAATGGAAATGCATTTGTACCTTCATGAGAGCATCACTTCCTGTGGATTATGGATTACTGATTGATTGATTGATTGATTATTTACAAACCCGCTGACCTCACTGCCAATCCCTTCAATAGCTTAGTAATGGCAGGATGTACAGAGTCTGTGCACACACACACACACACACACACACACACACACACACACACACACACACACAACCGTGGACATGATTGGCTTTGAAAAGGGTAGTGACTGAGACTCCTAAAATGCAGCTGAAGAATAGTCCTAGATTACAGTGTTTGTGAAAGTTGTGCCAAGCAGGTTGGTGTGTTAACTGTTGCCCACATACTCACAAGCCCCACATACAGTATAAGTCTAATGCCCCACATGGCAGTCTAATGCCTAACATGTCAGTCTAAAGCCCCACATATCAGTCTAATGCCCCACATGGCAGTCTAATGCCTAACATGTCAGTCTAAAGCCCCACATATCAGTCTAATACCCACATGTCAGTCTAAAGCCCCACATGTCAGTCTAAAGCCCCACATGTCAGTCTAATGCCCCACATGTCAGTCTAATGCCCCACATGTCAGTCTAAAGCCCCACATGTCAGTCTAAAGCCCCACATGTCAGACTAAAGCCCCACATGTCAGTCTAAAGCCCCACATGTCATTCTAAGATTAGAGTAAAATATAATAATTGATGTACTCTTCTGTGTAGGAAAGTTTGTTCTCCCTGCAATCATTCCTCAGGCTCTGTAACACAATGTGTGGGTTTCCAACCCCCAGGCTTTAGTCAGTCAAAACAAAGATAGAACGATATACAGATAGATCTTTATTTATCCCGAGGGAAATTAAGGCTTTGAAGGAGGGTAAATGCATTTGAATTAACACTTAAAAAAAAGGTTTAATGGAAAAGTTCCAGAAATATGAATTCATGAAAAAAAAAAAATATTCAAATATTCAGTCAATATTCAGTCAATGTTGAAAATAAATCCATTAGATTATGATAAAGGATAAAGCATTATCTACAAAGCATCATGTAATTACATTTCTGAAATGTAAATTCATTTGCATCACACATTACATCAGATAAAACACAGCATAAGCTTCAACTTCTTCTAGATGCTCCACCTTCACAAGTTAAACTGAATACGCTATGGGGATAAATTAGCTATGGGAGGTATCAGCTACGGGGAGATATCAGCTACGGGGAGATATCAGTGATGGGGGAGGTATCACCTATAGGGATTCTGCCATATCTGAACATGCACTCCTATTGAACTGTCACAACTATACAGAAAAAGATTCCAGAGACATAAATATTCCTCTCATACCTGTGAGAACATAGGACATCAAGAACATGATGTGATGCAGAATACAGATGTTCATATCAGGAAATGAGTCCGTTGATTTGAGAGGGATTATCCAATTGCGTGGGTCCCCTGGTGGTGAAAGTAAGTCATGTCCCCTGAGATGGGAAAGGTGGTGAAGTGAGCTGGAAGGAGTCTGTGTTCAGACAGCGTGTTGATCAGTGTCCACATCTTCATCCTGCTCCTCTCTCTGCCCCCCTCCCCCCTCTGTGTTCAGACAGCGTGTTCATCAGTGTCAACATCTTCATCCTGCTCCTCTCTCTCCCTCCCCCATCTGGTCAGATGTCCAGGAGTCTCTGCTGTGCTTCTCAGGCTCTTCTTGGGGGGTGGGGGGGCTGCTCCTCTGAGCCGCAGGTTCACTGAGACCACAGCACAGGTCATCAGCAGCAGGCCAAAGCCCATCACAGAAGCGTACACATTGTAGAAGTCTATTTTAAGGAGTTGAATTCTTCTTTCAAAGCAAGATACGTTTCCACTATGAAGTCCTTCCCAGCCCCGACACCAGTAGGCCCCGCTCTCATCTGCAGAGAGGCGTGATAT
>NC_137922.1:56191377-56193877 GCF_963457725.1 Sprattus sprattus | reverse complement strand
CACACACAGACATAGGCATACACACACACAGGCACACACACACACCGGCACACACACACAGGCATACACAAACATACACTAACATTGGCAGTGTCATGTCCGGCTCTCAGACATGACAAATAAAAGCCAAAACTGTTTAAAAGCCAAAACAGTTTTAATTTATTAACAACTACGCAAGTGTGGGGAGCAAGGTTTCCCCATTCTCTCTCTCTGGAGCTCTGTGTAAAGCTCCGTCAGAAACTCCTTGGCACCTGTGGAATGTGCTTTTGTAGTCACAGGGAACACCGGTCCCAGGTGCTCTCAATAACTAACGAGCCAACCACACCTGCTGGGCATCCGCAACACAAAACACAGACCAAGACGAGCAGCCAGCCCAGCACCCAAAAGAGACGTGGTCGTCACACCCTCCCCCATAAGAGCGGGGTCCTAACAGGAACCACGACAAACAATCCATTTTTAAAAGGAACACAACACCTGCAAGCACCACTCGCCCTCAACCTCAGCACCAGGATCCTGTTAGTACAGCGCATAAGGAAGAGGAAAGGTTAATACCACACAGGTTTAAAATCACACAAAGCCACCCAGACTCAGGCACAATGCAACAGGGCCTGAGTCAATCTAACGTGCTTGAATCACAGACACTAACTTTCACACCAATAGTCCTGATGCCCAGACACCTTCCTTGCCTGATACACAGACTTTCTTACACCCCAGCAGGCCTGATGCACAGAGACTACCTTACGTGCCTGAAGCACAGACTCTCTTACACCCCAGCAGGCCTGAAACACAGACCCTACCTTACTTGCCTGATACACAGGCTCTCTTAAACCCCAGCAGGCCTGATGCACAGAGACTACCTTACTTGCCTTTGCAGACATTCTCTTACAACCGAACAGGCCTGATACACTACCTTACTTGCCTGATGCACAGACACTGCCTTATACACTAGTATGCCTGAGTCACAAACGTAAGGCTCTTCCCTCTCCGTCACTGCCACTGACTGAGGGGGCGAACTCCTCCCACCGGCAACAGGGGGTGCACCGCGATGCACACTCCCCCCCCCCCCATACTTTTTTTCCCCCTCCTTTTCTTAAAACCCCAAGACCAATGCAACGCAGTAGTAAACACGCTGGCTGGAACACAGCAAACAAACTATCTTCTTTACAAAATACTCCGTAACTGAATCCCTTGTCTTCATGATGTTACTTGCGGTGGGTATTTATGCACTAGTGACCGCTGGCATGAGGAAGCGACCAGTTACTGGCAACAACCCCATAATCCCGAGACAAAAGCTCCAACCGCTTTCACCCCAACACTACACCAAAAAAAAACAAAAAAAAACAGCGAAACTCAAAGGAGCCACACTGTTTTGCCTAACAGAGAGAACTAGAATTAGCTCAAGCACCATTAAACCAGCATGTTAACTTACCTTCCCTTGGTCAAGCTGTTTTACAAATCCATGCATCCCGGTCACTGATCGGTCCCTGCACTCAAAACCGCCCAGGAAACCCCGACAATCAATAACACCATAATATAATCAATAACAACTCCCAATTCAAAAACGGAAGATCCCCCAATTTGTCATGTCCTGCTCTCAGACATGACAAATAAAAGCCAAAACGGTTTTAATTTATTAACAATACGCAAGTGTGGGGAGCAAGGTTTCCCCATTCTCTCTCCCCATTCAGAATCTCCTTGGCACCTGTGAGTGTGTGTGTGTCGGTGTGTGTGTGTGTGTGTGTGTGTGTGTGTGTGTGTGTGTGTGTGTGTGTGTGTGTGTGTGTGTGTGTGTGTGTGTGTGTGTGTGTGTGCGTGTGGTACATGTGGTCTGCCTACCCATATTTGCCCAAATCCATATCTGTTGCATCTCAGTGTGCGTGTGCGCCTACCCATATCTGTCCAAATCCATCCTTTGCATGTGAGTGTGTGTGTGTGTGTGTGTGCGTCTGAGTGCGTGCATACAGGTGAGCGCATGCGTGAGAGTTGGAGTTCTCTGGAGGTATAAGATCTTGGTGTAGGGTGTGTGTGTGTCTCTGTGTGCTGACTCTAGAAGACGCCAGGCTGCAGACATGGGGTTCAGAAGTTTGCTTTTTGTGACAGTCCTTATATGCACCATTACAGGTGAGATGCTTGTTTGTGTGTGTATGTGTGTGTGTGTGTGAGTAGCCTAACATGTGTTGTGTGTGTTTGAGAGAGTAGCCTACTGTGTGTTGTGTGTGTGATATGAAGTGTGTGATTTTGTGTGTGAGTATGTGTGTGTGTGTATGAGAGAGTAACCTACTGTGTATTGTGCGTGATATGAAGTGTTTGTGAGTGTGTGTGTGTGTTTGTGTGTGTGTTTGAACAAGTAGCCTAATGTGTGTGTGATAAGAAGTGCGTGTTTTTGTGTGTGAGTACATGTATGTGAGCGAGAGAGTAGCTTACTATATGTTGTGTGTGTTATATTAAGAGTGTGTGAGTGAGTGTGTGTGTGTGTGTGTGTGTGTCTGTGTGTGTGTGT
>NC_137922.1:56176377-56186377 GCF_963457725.1 Sprattus sprattus | reverse complement strand
GTGTGTGTGTGAGTGTGTGTATGTGTGAGTGTGTGTGTGTGTGTGTGTGTGAGTGTGTGTGTGTGTGTGTGTGTGCGTGTGTGTGTGTGTGTGTGTGTGTGTATTTCAAATGTCCCTCCTCCTGTTCCTGTCCTGTCCCAGAGAGGATGATGTAGTCCTGGAGCGTTCCTTTGCTCGGGTCGGGGAGCTGAGCCTGAAGGAAACTTCTGGAAAGGTGATCAAGCTGAAGAGGTGGGTGGTGCATCCAGACTACAATGCGCTGAAAAACAACAACATTGCCCTGGTGCAGCTGCAGGAGGCCGTGTGCTTCTCCGACACAGTGGCGCCCGTGGTACTGCCCAGCCCCCGAGAGGTCTTCAGTGCCAACGCTGAGTGCTGGGTCACCGGCTGGGGCAGGGTGACTGAGTACCGTAAGTGTGTGTGTGTTTGTGTGTGTGTGTGTGTGTGTGTGTGTGTGTGTGTGTGTGTGTTTGTGTGTGTGTGTGTGTGTGTGTGTGTGTGTGTTTGTGTGTGCTCTATTTTCACATGTTGTGTGTGATTTCTCTTTCTCTCTTCCTCTTTAATTCTCTTTCCTCTCTCTTCTCTGCCCCCCTTCTGCCTCTCTCCCTCTCCCCATCTCTCTCCCCCTCTCTCTGTCTCCTTCCCTCTCTGTCTCCTTCCATCTCTTTCTCCCTCTCTCTATCTCCCTCCCTCTCTCCCTCTCTCTCTTCCTCCTTCCCTCTCTCCCTCTATCTCTTTTTCTTTCCTTCCCTCTCTCTCCCCCTCTCTCTGTCTCATTCCCTCTCTCCCTCTTTGTCTCCCTATTTCCATCCCTCCCTCTCTCCCTCCATCTCTTCCCCTCTCTCTCTTCCTCCTTCCCTCTCTCCTTCTATCTCTCTTTCTTTCCTTCCCTCTCTCTCCCCCTCTCTCTGTCTCCTTCCCTCTCTGCCTCCTTGTATCCCTCTCTTCCTCTCTGTCGCCCTCTCTCCCTCCCTCCCTCTCTCCCTCTCTCTCTACCTCTATCCCTCCCTCCCTCTCTCCTTCCCTCTCTGTCTCACTCTCACTCTCCCTCCTTCCCGCTCTCCTTCTATCTCTCTTTCTTTCCTTACCCCTCTCTCCCTCCCACCCTCTCTCCCTCTCTCTCTGTCTCCCTCCCTCCCCCCTCTCTCTCTCTCTACCTCTATCCCTCCCTCCCTCCCTCTCTCCCCCTCTCTCTGTCTCCTTCCCTCTCCCCCTCCCTCTCTCCCTCTATCTATTTTTCTTTTCTTCCCTCTCTCTCTCTGTCTCCCTCCCTCTCTCCCTCCTTCCCTCTATCTTTCTATCTCACTATCTTTCCTTTCCTCTCTCTCCCCCTCTCTCTGTCTCGTTCCGTCTCTCCCTCCCTCTCTCCCTCTCTCTCTACCTCTATCCCTCCCTCCCTCCCTCTCTGTCTCCCTCTCCCTCCTTCCCGCTCTCCTCGTTCCCTCTCTCGTTCCTCTCTGTCTCTCTGTCTCCCTATCTCCATCCCTCCCTCCCTCTCTCCCTCCATCTCTTCCTCTCTCTCTCTCTCTCTCTGTCTCGTTCCGTCTCTCCCTCCCTCTCTGTCCCCTATCTCTCTCCCTCTCTCCCTCTGTCCCTCCATCTCTCCCTCCTTCCTTCTTTCCTTCTATCTCTCTTTCTTTCCTTCCCTCTCTCTGTCTCGTTCCCTATCTCTCTCTCTCTCTCTCCCTCTCTCTCTGTCTCATTCCCTCTATCTATCCCTCCCTCTCTCCCTCTCTGTCTCCATCCCTCCCTCTCTCCCTCCATCTCTTCCCCTCTCTCTCTCCCTCCTTCCCTATCTCCTTCTATCTCTCTTTCTTTCCTTCCCCCTCTCTCCCTCTATCTATTTTTCTTTCCCTCCCTCTCTCCCTCCTTCCCTCTATCTTCCGTCTATCTTTCTATCTCACTTTCTTTCCTTTCCTCTCTCTCCCCCTCTCTCTGTCTCGTTCCGTCTCTCCCTCCCTCTCTCCCTCTGTCTCCCTCTCTCCCTCCCTCTCTCCCTCCATCTCTTCCTCTCTCTCTCTCCCTCCTTCTCTCCTTCTATCTCACTCTCTTTCCTTCCCTCTCTCTCCCCCTGTCTCTGTCTCGTTCCGTCTCTCCCTCCCTCTCTCCCTCCCTCCCTTTCTCTCTCCTTCCCTCTCTCCTTATATCTCTTTTTCTTTCCTTTCCTCTCTCTCCCCCCTTCTCTAACTTGTTCCGTCTCTCCCTCCCTCTCTCCCTCTCTGTCCCCCTATCTCCCTCCCTCTCTCCCTCTGTCTCCCTATCTTCCTCCCTCTCTCCCTCCAGCTCTTCCTCTCTCTCTCTCCCTCCTTCCTTTCTTCTCTACCTCTATCTCGCTTTCTTTCCTTCCCTCTCTCTCTCTCTCTCTCTCTCTCTGTGTCCCTCTATCAGAGGCGCTGGGTGGGAAACAGACTCTACAGGAGGTGCAGGTGTCTCTGGTTGATGAGGCCACATGTCTTCAGCTCTACCCCGATAAGACTCCCAGCATGCTGTGTGCCGGTGACCTGGAGGGAGGAAAAGGCACCTGCTGGGTCAGTCTGTGTATGAGTGTGTGTGTGTGTGTGTGTGTGTGTGTGTGTGTGTGTGTGTGTGTGTGTGTGTGTGTGTGTGTGTGTGTGTGTGTGTGTGTGTGTGTGTGTGTGTGTGTGTGTGTGTGTGTGTGTGTGTGTGTGTTTGTGTGTGTGTGTGTGTGTGTGTGTGTGTGCTCTATTTTCACATGTTGTGTGTGATTTCTCTTTCTCTCTTCCTCTTTACTTCTCTTTTCTCTCTCTTCTCTCGCCCCCCTTCTGCCTCTCTCCCTCTCCCCATCTCTCTCCCCCTCTCTCTGTCTCCTTCCCTCTCTGTCTCCTTCCATCTCTTTCTCCCTCTCTCTATCTCCCTCCCTCTCTCCCTCTCTCTCTTCCTCCTTCCCTCTCTCCCTCTATCTCTTTTTCTTTCCTTCCCTCTCTCTCCCCCTCTCTCTGTCTCATTCCCTCTCTCCCTCTTTGTCTCCCTATTTCCATCCCTCCCTCTCTCCCTCCATCTCTTCCCCTCTCTCGCTTCCTCCTTCACTCTCTCCTTCTATCTCTCTTTCTTTCCTTCCCTCTCTCTCCCCCATATGTGTGTGTGTGTAAGTATTACATATATGTGTGTGTGTGGGTGTGCAGGGGGACTATTTGAGAGAGTATTACATATGTGTGTGTGTGTGTGTGTGTGTGTGTGTGTGTGTGTGTGTGTGTGTGTGTGTGTGTGTGTGTGCAGGAGGGCCGTGGCGGGCCCCTGGTGTGTTGTCCAACAGGAGAGGTTGAGAGGAGGTTTGTGCAGGTTGGCATCATCAACTCTGGGAGGTGGTGTGGCATTAAGGGAGACACTGAGCTCTTCTCACGCGTCTACGACTACCTGCAGTTCATCCAGGACACCATTATGGAGTCAGAATGCCAGAAATGGCCTCAATTTGAAGCATGTTTTGGATAGACAACTAGTATTGGTATCATCTTAAAAATGAATTGTCATGGTATATATTGATGTGAAGGACAGATAAACATACCTGTCCACCCTGCAAAAATGTAAACAAAAGCTGTCACAGCACATCACCAGCTACATCACCAAAAGAGATGAGTTAGCATGTTAGCATGTTAGCAAACCTTTAATCAGTGCCAGCTGTGATGTGTGTTTGTAAAGTTTTTGCCTTTTCTGTAGTTTTTGTTGTGTAGTCACACACACACACACACACACACACACACACACACACACACACACACTCACACACAAACACAAACACAAACACACACACACACACACACACACACTCATGCACAAACACACACACACAAACACACACACACACACACACACACACACACACACACACACACACACACACTATTTTCTATCCATGCCCATATGTAATAAAACTTGAAATCAGTTTGAGTCCTTGCAGTTTCTCTGTCCATGATGTACAAAGACCTCACTAGTCCACACATGTGTTGCAAGAACTGTAGCAAAGGTTGGATATACAGTATTAAAAATTATAAGAATATTATAATAGAATAAGTATAAACAAATATAATAATTAAAATTAAGTAAAAATGCAGTCAATAGATTGGTTAATCATCAGAGGTCTAGAACGACCATTCATGGATTTTTTTTTTAAAAGTAATATGAAAGAAGTGGAAGAGGAGACACGTCTGATTTTGAGGGGAAGGCTGTTCTAGAGATGAAGCATGTAGATTTGCTCTTGATGTCTTATGTTCTCACATGGCATTACCTACTTTGGCCACTAGAGGGCGACATGAGATTGGAAAACAACTCTTCAAGTCTGCTGTTCCAGAGGGCCAGAACAGATTGAATGGTCAGAGTTGGAATGTAATCTTGATATTTTTTTTAATGGTTATCAGTGTCATCAAAAGACAATGGACACACACACACAAGACAATGGACAAACACACACACACACACACACACACACACAAACACACAAACACAAACACACACCCACACACACACTCATCAATGGACCTCAATCCTGAACACAGCTCAAATAAATGTCTTCTTAACCCCATTTAAGATTCTTTTCTATATTTAGGCTACTACCCTTAATCACAAAAGGTGGTCTCGGTGGTTGTAGAATGGAGTCTCAATCAAGGAGCTTGAAGTGGTTTGGATCAGAGCCAAAGATATTTATTGTAGCAGACAAGAAATATCACTAAGTACTTTTCTGAGTCTAAGTATCTAAAGTACCGGTGGAGCAGAGTTCTTTCAGGGCACACGCAGCCTGCGTGGATCCGTCCTGGAGAGGAGATGGTGTCCGTCTCTCGTGATTCTTGCTCTGATCCACCTGAGTCTAGCTCACAGCCTAATTTAACCAGTATAGTTACGTAAGCCAAATAGAATGTATAACATCTCTACCAACAAGGATTACACACACACATAGGAACACGTAAACAGTACCCATGCCCTTGCCCTTGGGCCTGATAAACCGGGCGCCTCTGGGGAATGCTACTCAGCACATACACAGAGGGGCCTAAGCAGACAGAGTGGAGCTGTCTCCAACGGGCATCATATGCCTTTAGTATACGTTATGGTGACCTGTTAA
This sequence comes from Sprattus sprattus, assembly GCF_963457725.1. Classification (NCBI taxonomy): domain Eukaryota; kingdom Metazoa; phylum Chordata; class Actinopteri; order Clupeiformes; family Clupeidae; genus Sprattus; species Sprattus sprattus. The sequence goes on along the minus strand of NC_137922.1, from coordinate 56,181,306 downwards.
CCTTACTGGGATCTGGGCCTACATGGTCCCTCAGGAGGGCCTGAAAGTGATCGAGGTACCTACACTAGAGATCTGTACATGAGAAATACACCAGAATCTAACACCCACTAGAATGGGCACATCTACATTCTGTAAATAAACATGTGAATATACATGACTAATATATATCATATGGGCCTACATAATATAGATAGGGCCTATCAAGATCCACAACAAGCCAGCTCATGTATTTAACTCAACTTCACATCAGCCCATTTCTTTTTCACTTCAGCCGCTGTGCACCCCTCTCCTGACACCACGGTGACCTCACCTGTTTTCTCGTCCCGTGCCTCTTTGGTGGCCTTGTACCCTGTATTGACACTACTGAATAAGATGTCACCCTTATGTTCTACTCCTTGCAACAGTACCTCCACCTCTGCACCGGTGAAGTTAGGTCTGCGTTTACTGGCAGGTGCACCACCGGTGTTGATCATGGTTTTGATCGGTCTCAAGTTGCTTTCATGCTGCCTGTGGATTCTGTGTGCACTGCACACGGTCCTGTGGTTTCATGCCCTTATAAGGAGCTGGCGGGGCGTTAATGTTTGCAAATTCAAGTGTGTGAGAACGGGCGTTCAATTTAAAAATCAGTGGCATTCCTCATTCAGGGGAGCACAGCTGAGAACACTTTGGCGGTTTAAGAACACGTTTCCACGCGTTCATGAATCCAGCAGGGATCTTTCTTAGGGTTGGTCTAAAGAAGTTCAGAAGAAGAAACTGGTCTATACTCAAATCCAGCGCTCTCACACTTGCCAGGCATAAACAGTAGAAGAAAGCACACGCAGCGATTGACTGGTTGGGCAACCCTGGATGCAGGACTGTTAACAGTGTGTTTTTCGCCTGGAAGTCTCTAGAAATCTGGCACCTTATTAAACGAAATTTAAGAAAGTGAACGTGCCGTTCACAGACACCAGAATGAACGTGTTCACAGTAACTTTCATCAGGCAGTAATACAGTACGTTCAGTTCACGTTCACCAAAATTATGAACAAGTTCAAAAACTTTCGTGAGTGTGTGAGTGTTTGAGCCCGTCATCTTCATGAGTGTGTGTGTGTGTTTGAGTCCGTCATCTTCATGATTGTATGTGTGTACATGGGAGTGAGTGTGTGTGTGTGGCTTGAGTGTTTAAGTAAAGATGACTGATGACTGAATAAAAAGGTCATGATTTGGCTGGAGTCAGTTACACAGTATCAGGGCAAAGTCTACCTCTCTCCCTCTCTTCCTCCCTCTCTCTCACTCTTTGTCTCCCTCTCTTCCACCCTCTCTCTCTCACTCTTTATCTCCCTCTCTCTCTCTTTGTCTCCCTCTCTTCCTCCCTCTCTTTTTCTGTTTGTCTCTCCTTTTCAGTTTTTCTCTCTTTGTCTCCCTCTCTGTCTCCCTCTTTCTCTTCCTCCCTCTCTCCCGCTCTGTCTCTCTTCCAGGTTCCCAGGCCCTCTTTTATTCACTTACGGAGTGTTTGTGTGTGTGTGTGGGTGTATGTATGTGAGTGTGTGTATGTATGTGTGGGTGTATGTGTGTGTATGTGTGTGTGTGTGTCTGCAAGTATCAGTCAGGAAGTAGAGTAGGAGCCCCACCCATCACACACACACACACACACACACACACACACACACACACATACACACAGATGACTGAATTAGGTGTGTGTGCTGATAACACAGGTGTGGGTGTGTCCATTTTTGATTCAAACACAGAAGTTCCTCTGCAGTGACTCATTAACAGACACACAGTGACAGACACACAGTGACAGACCCACAGTGACAGACGCACAGTGACAGACACACAGTGACAGACACACAGTGACAGACACACAGTGACAGACGCACAGTGACAGACACACAGTGACAGACACACAGTGACAGACACACAGTGACAGACCCACAGTGACAGACCCACAGTGACAGACACACAGTGACAGACACACAGTCACAAAGAGGAACTTGGAGCCCTGTGGAGCGAGGAGCATTGCCATGGCGACGGTGTCTGTTCCTCTAAGCGTGGTGCGCCTGCTGGAGGTGGCCCTGACCTGCGTGAGCTTCAGCCTGGTGGCGTCGGTGGGCCACTCTTCCTCCTCCTACTGGGCCTGGTGCATGTTCAGCTGGTGCTTCTGCTGCTTCCTCACCCTCCTCATCCTCGTGCTGGAGTTGGCCCGCCTCAGCGGCCGCCTGCCCATCTCGTGGGACGACTTCACCACCGCCTTCGCCATGCTGGCCGCCCTCATGCTGCTGGCCGCCTCCATCATCTACCCCTCCGTGGTGTTCTCCTGCCCCGGCTGCGCCCGCCAGGTGGCCGCCACCGTCACGTCCTGCCTGGCGTTCCTGACCTACTGCCAGTGGAGGTGCGTCAATACAGGGCGCTAGGGCACCGCCCCTCCTACAATTTTGAGATTAAATAAATAAAATAAAAATGTCAAAAACATTATAAATCAAATAATTCAAATAAGAAATGTAATGTGTTTTAGCGCGTTAAATTTGTGGGAGACCGTAAGCCCAACAACCATTTAAATGTGACCAAATATAATAAATTGCCATTCGTTATCACTAAGAGAAGCCACTCTGGGCGCCGGCCAAGTGGAAGTCTACGAGAGCAAAAAAATGGGCAGAAACATTTGAGCAAGGTGCGTGGCGGTCTACGCTCTGGCCTTCATCTTCTCCCTGCTCATCATCATCATCCTCACCGTGGGCCGGCCCTCCAACTGCCGCCACTGCCCCTGGGATGGCCTGGTGGTGGTCTCCTTCATGACGTGCGTCAACCTCCTCGCCTACATTGTGGACACCATCTACTCTGTCCGACTTGTCACGCCATCTAAGGACGTCCTCCATCATCAACATCATCATCATCATCATCAGTGGCATCACACACTAACCATCTGAGACGGAACAAAGGGACTTAGATATTGGAGACAAACCCAGACACGCCCAGATGCCAGCTAATACGGTTCAGATCCGGATTAAAACCATTAATCTGCTGCAAGTTTGATCACAGCTTTTATTAACATCTGATGCTAACATGCTAACTTTCATTAACATCTGATGCTTACATGCTAACTTTCATTAACAGCTGATGCTAAATTGCTAACTTTCATAAACATCTGATGCTAACATGCTAGTTTTCATTAACATCTGATGCTAACATGCTACATTCCATTAGCATGTGATGCTATCATGCTAGCTTTCATCTGATGCTAACATGCTACATTTCATTAACATCTGATGCTAAATTGCTAACTTTGATTAACATCTGATGCTAACATGCTAGCTTTCATTAACATCTGATGCTAACATGCTACATTTCATTAGCATGTGATGCTAATATGCTAGCTTTCATTTACATCTGATGCTAACATGCTACATTTTATTCGCATGTGATGCTATCATGCTAGCTTTCATCTGATGCTAACATGCTACATTTAATTACAATCTGATGCTAACATGCTAGCTTTCATTTACATCTGATGCTAATATGCTAGCTTTCATTAACATCTGATGCTAAGATGCTAATGACAAAACATTCTTAAGTTATAAAACCTTTATTGCCTGTTATTTCATAACTGTTGAAGGTGTATGTGTATGTTGTGGTGTTGTCTGTTTCCTTACATGGAGTCACTTAGTGAGTGAGCTTTACCTCAGAGAGTCTGTCTGCTCTGCATGAAACTGTCTGTCTGCTCTGCATGAAACTGTCTGTCTGCTCTGCATTAGGAAATGGAAATGCATTTGTACCAGCATGAGAGCATCACATTTTGGATTACTGATTGATTGATTGATGATTATTAACAAACCCGCTGACCTCACTTCCAATCCCTTCAATAGCTTAGTAATGGCAGGACGTACAGAGTCTGTGCACACAAACACACACACACACACACACACACACACACACACAACCGTGGACATGATTGGCTTTGAAAAGGGTAGTGACTGAGACTCCTTAAATGCAGCTGAAGAATAGTCCTAGATTACAGTGTTTGTGAAAGTTGTGCCAAGCAGGTTGGTGTGTTAACTGCTGCCCACATACACACAAGCCCCACATATCAGTCTAATGCCTCACATATCAGTCTAATGCCTCACATGTCAGTCTAATGCCTCACATATCAGTCTAATGCCCCACATGTCAGTCTAATGCCCCACATGTCAGTCTAATGCCCCACATGTCAGTCTAAAGCCCCACATATCAGTCTAATGCCCCACATGTCAGTCTAAAGCCCCACATGTCAGACTAAAGCCCCACACATCAGTCTAAGATAAGAGTAAAATATAATAATTGATGTACTCTTCTGTGTAGGAAAGTTTGTTCTCCCTGCAATCATTCCTCAGGCTCTGCAACACAATGTGTGGGTTTCCCCCCCAGGCTTTATTCAGTCAAAACAAAGATAGATAAATATACAGATAGATCTTTATTTATCCTGAGGGACATTAAGGAGAACAAATAGCACAAGGAAAATATACCCATATACTGTATGACGGGAGAAATAACAGTTTGGACTTTGAAGGAGGGTAAATGCATTTGAATAAACATTTAAAAAAAAGGTTTCATGGAAAAGTTCCAGAAATATGAATTCATGAAAAAAAAAAAAATTATGGAAAAATTCAGTCAATGTTGAAAAGAAATCCATTAATTATGATAAAGGATAAAGCATTATTTACAAAGCATCATGTAATTCATTTCTGAAATGTAAATGAATATGCATCACACATTACATCAGATAAAACACAGAATAAACTTCAACTTCTTCTAGATGCTCCACCTTCACAAGTTAAACTGAATATGCTATGGGTATCAATTAGCTATGGGAGATATCAGCTACGGGGAGATATCAGCGATGGGGGAGGTATCAGCTATAGGGATTCTGCCATATCTGAACATGCACTCCTATTGAACTGTGACAACTATACAG
>NC_137922.1:56156377-56163877 GCF_963457725.1 Sprattus sprattus | reverse complement strand
GCTAAGGATGCAGAAGTACTTTTAAGGAAAAGTGCCAAAACAGCTTGTGATCTACTGTGTACAGAGGGGACAGACGGTATGTCACCGTCCCATGATCATGGGGGGTGGCTTGTGGGCCCAGAGTGACATCACTTGGCTGGGGCTTTAAATGTTTGAACATTGTCTGTATCTAATCAGAATCCGGGTTCTCCAGCCGTTGGTGTGGTGCTGATGTAACATTATTGACTGCACTGCACTGACGGCTGAATTGTATCATCAAACTACCAAGTAAACTTATCTAGCTACCAAAAAGCTTCGTCCGGTGACTCCTCTCTTAAACCAGCACGCAGGTATAAAAAATACCTAACACCACCCAGATCGGCGGTGGAGGATAAACTCCATTCTTGTGTGCTGACGTGGCGTAGTGTGAAAGTACCCACAAGCCCAATTAAGTGCCACAGCAGTGCAAAATATGTATTAGGGAAGGGGAATAGCAGCTATGGACACACACACGCAAGCACGCACGCACGCACGCACGCACGCACGCACGCACGCACGCACGCACGCACGCACACACACAGCTATGAAAAAGGGTTTGATATTAGCTGTAGGCCTACATCATACCCTGCTACCAGATTATCTGATCATGGCTCACAAAAGAAGCTTTTCCAATGCAGACTGGGGCCGCCACTCCTACACACACACACACACACACACACACACACTCACACACACACACACACACACACACACACACACACACACACACACACACACACACACAAAGCTACACACACAGAGCTACATATAAAGGCACACACACACACACGCACACACACACACACGCACACACATGCACACAGAGCTACACACACAGAGCTACACACACAGAGCTACATGCAAAGGCTCACACATACACACACAGGCATACACACACACAGGCACACACACGCACACGCACACACACACACATGGGCATACACAAACAGGCATACACTTATACAGGCACACAAACACACAGGCACCCACACACACACTAACATAGGCATACACAAACACTCACACAGGCACACACACACTCAGACACACACACAGAGCTACAAAAACATAGCTACTCACAAAGGTACACACACACACAGGCATACACACACACAGGCACACACACACACACCGGCACACACACACACACACACACAGAGCTACACACAGACACAGACACAGACACAGACACAGACACAGACACAGACATAGAGCTAAAAATACAGAGCTTCACACAAAGGTACACACACCGACACAGGCATACACACACATTCACACACACACACCGGCACACACACACGCACACACAGAGCTACACAAAGAGCTACACACAAAGGCACACAAACACACACACAAACACACACACACATGTGGTTTGCCTACCCATATCTGTCGAAGTCCATCTTTTGCATGTGAGTGTGTATGTGTGTGTGCGTGTGTGCGTCTGAGTGCGTGCATACAGGTGAGCGCATGCGTGAGACTTGGAGGGATCTGTAGATATAAGACCTTGGTGTAGGGTGTGTGAGTCTGTGTGTGCTGACTGTAGAAGACGCCAGACATGGTGTTCAGGACTTTGCTGTGTGTGACGATCCTTATGTGCACCATTACAGGTGAGATACTTGTTTGTTTGTGTGTGTGTGTGTGTGTATGTGTGTGTGTATGAGTAGCCTCACAGGTGTTGTGTGTGTTTGAGAGAGTAGCCTACTGTGTATTGTGCGTGATATGAAGAGTGTGTGCGTGTGAGAGTGTGTGTGTGAGTGTGTGTATGTGTTTTTGTGTGTGTTTAAACTAGTAGCCTAATGTGTATGGAGAGAAATATGTCTCAAAAGTATTTGTAAAAGCAAGTACCATGATCCACAAATGTTTCACGATTTACAAATTTGTTTTGCTATCCACAAAAACAAAATTGTTACCCATGATTTGTAAGTTGGCATTCACATAAATGTACTATGATTTGTACACATAGATGTCCATTCGTAAATATATCGTTTGTAATTTCTTAAAATACTTAACATTTCGTGTGTGCATTTCTCATGGTCTGTCATTTGTAAATCTCCAATTTGCGTGTTGAATCTGTATTTGTGGATCGCCCAATACACGCATGCTATCCTTCTTCCTGTGACATACTTTTGAGACATTCTTTTCAGTTTTTTGTGATCTACACACAAATGGCTTTCTGATCCCCCCCCTTTTCGACAGTGCCAACCTATCTGGTAGGTGGCAGTGTTGTCCTCTGCCTTGTAGTCGGGTGGCATAACAACGCGATCGTGACCGGGGTGATAAAAGCATGAAATTTGGCACACAGTTAGCTTTTACCCTACCAAATAATATTAGAAGTGGTGCCCAAGTGAAACTGCTAGTTTTGTATTTTAAAGGGATTTTTGGAGCGAATAGTCTACTGTGTGTGTGTATGTGTGTGTGTGTGTGTGCAGGGGCGGCCCTAGCACATTAGGCGCTCTAGGCGAGCTTCACTCCTGGCGCCCCCCCCCCCCCATTGCAACTTTCAAACGCTATTTTGCCTTGTAAGACTGCAATTATTTCACATAAACACAACGATCGCAGCAAATAGACTGTGTTACCGTCACACACCTGTATAAACTCAGTCCCAACACAGAACAACGACATGCAATAAGAACAGTAAGGAACAGGTACATCGTTAGTGCATTATCACACATAGAAAAGTATATGCGCCCGCCGCACGGCATTATGGGGCGACTATGCCGGCATGTTACAGTCAGTATTATCATTATTTGTTAAATTTAGCTTTGTGGCGAAATGTATATCCTCGCTTCAATGTTGTTAAAAGAATACGTTACTTTGCGCATAGGCCTATGTGATATTGTTGGAAGAAGTTTGATTTGTAATTAGTTGCAACAGACATGTACATGTTCTCATTCACAATAATGTTTGATAACCCCCTGAAGAAGTTGTATTAATGTTTTCCCACGTGTTGTTTATCTGCTCATTATACACTGTTTCTCCAAAATCAGTTTGATCTCTGAAATACTGTGTTCATCATTAGTGTTTTCATGATAACATATTGTAGCAACCCTTAATGTGTATTGTACATCATAAGTAGACTTCCATGCACCTTGAAGGGTTGTAATATCATTACTTTCACCTGTCTTTCCGATGGTAAAGGTATATATCGATGAGTTCTGTGATTCGGACCGTCTAGTCATGCACGCCGTTAGGGTTAAGCCTCTTCAGAGGATACACACACATTCGCACAAATTGTCTCGCTATGCTAGCATGATCTAACAACACCAATGAAGAACATAGTCCTCCGTTTTCGGGTTTTGGCTCATTTTACCCAAAAGTTAGATTTATTTTATTATGTCAAAATTGGTTGGAGATATAGAAGGAGCGCCAACTTATGCGTCCGGGAAAAAAAAAAATGGTGTTTTTTTTTTTCTTTTTCGGGCGCATTATTTGGCGCTCCCCCTCTAGATGGCGCTCTAGGCGGCCGCCTAACCCGCCTGTAGGAAAGGCCGCCCCTGTGTGTGTGTGTGTGTGTGTGTGTCTGTGTGTGTGTGTGTGTGTGTGTGTGTGTGTGTGTGTGCGTGCGTGAGAGAGTAGCCTAGCATGTGCTGTCTGTGTGATATGAAGAGTGTATGTGTATGTGTGTGTGTGAGTAGCCTTACATGTGTTTTGTGGGTTTGAGAGAGTAGCCTACAGGGCAAACACAACTGAATGTGAAGATGAGTTGCACAGAACAAACAATAAGATATAGGCCAGTACAGTCAACAAAAAAAGAAAGAAAAATGTACAATAAAAAACAAAACAAAAAAATTGTGATGTAGGTAGGTATAGTAACTGGAGGTCTACGTTCATCAACTTGACTTCATACTCAACTGCTCACATGTCCTTACATTCTCCTTCTGTTCACCTGTATGATTACAATCTAATTGTAACCTGTATTGGCAGTGCCGCCTAACGTGTTGGCATATTATGCATTAATAGAATTATGAGAACACAACAACTATGCTGCATCTGTTCTTGCTCAAGACAATATTGACAATTGTTGTGTTGTGAAATATCTTACAGTAAAATAAAATTGGATTGGATCAAAATACAGTACAGCTGTGGAAATGTATATGACTTACATAGTCATAGCATCATTGTTTGACTATCTGAATTTCTGTCAAAAGGCACCCTGTACACCTGCTTCATTCTCAAGGTGTTCTGCCTCAGATCATGGTCCACTGTGAATAGGCTCACTGTATTGATGTGAAGGAACATGTCTTGGTCATCAATGGTTGCACTTTGTATTTGTTTATAATTTTACAAATACAGTACAATGTAAAATACTCAAAATACAAGAATAGTATGCTCTTAATACAGTTTTACTCCGTTGCTTAAACTCAATTTTTCAAAGCATGCCTCCGTTTCTCTGAACTCTAAACCCAAATCCCAAAACCACTCACACAAAATGCAAAACCCTTTATATCTCCTGCAAAATGGTCCCTTGCTTTCAAAACACTATTAAGTCACCTCAAAAGGGTATTTTGTTTTCAAATGACAAACACATTCTAAGCATTGATTGAACACTGATGTGCTCAATGGAAAACACTACTATGAAATGGGCAAACACTAGTATGAAGGCCTTTTCAGGAGCATTATGCATTTTCATCACCAGTGTTACTGTACACTTTCTCCTGTTGCAAAATATTGTAACTGTATAATGTTTTAACTCAAATATAAAACAACTCACAAATATATAGTAACTTCTTACAGTTTTTCTCCGCTGCTTACACTGAAAAACTTGAGCTTTTGGCACAATGACCACAACCTGTACCTCATATGCCAACTCCCTAAACCAATTCTGCTAAACTATAAGCACAATTCTCTGCTTTAGACACAGATTTCAAATGTTAACCACACTTTCTACAAAACACTTAACACCATGAAGTGGTGCGCCTGAAGTGAGAGGTGATCAGAGAGGCAGAGGAGTGATAGTAAGAGAAGGAGTAGGAGGAGGCTCAGTGGTAAGCACACAGCACCATGACCCTGAAGAGCACAGGTTCGTAACCCGAAACTCATATGCGGCAGACGGATATTTTGGCGTGAATATACGCGATTGACCAGGGATGCTGATTATTCGCAGCTGTACACAGCGTTTACGGGCCCGATAATCTTAGTTTTCGTGCAGTGAGAGAGTAGCCTACTGTGTGTTGTGTGTGTGTGTGTGTGTGTGTGTGTGTGTGTGTGTGTGTGTGTGTGTGTGTGAGAGAGTAGCCTACTGTGTGTTGTGTGTGTGATATGAAGAGTGTATGTGTGTGTGAGAGAGTGGCCTACTGTGTGTTGTGTGTGTGATATGAAGAGTGAATTGGTGAGTGTGATATGAAGTGTGTGTGCGTGAGTATGAGTGTGTGTTTGAGAGAGTAGCCTGCTGTTTGTTGTGTGTGTGATATGAAGAGTGTGTGTGTGAGCGTGGGTTTGTGTGTGTTTGTGTGTTTGTGTGTGTGTGTGTGTGTGAGTGTGTGAGAGAGCGAGTAGCCTGCTGTGTGCTGTGTGTGTGATATCAAGTGTGTGTGTGTGTATGTGAGAGAGTAGCCCACTGTGTGTTGTGTGTGTGATATGAAGAGTGAGTGCGTGAGTGTGATATGAAGTGTGTGTGCGTGAGTATAAGTGTGTGTTTGAGAGAGTAGCCTGCTGTGTGTTGTGTGTGTGAGAGAGTAGCCTACTGTGTGTTGTGTGTGTGATATGAAGAGTGTGAGCGTGAGTATGAGTGTGTTCGAGAGAGTACTATGTGTTGTGGGTGTGATTTGAAGTGTGTGTGTGTGTGTGTGTGTGTGTGTGTGTGTGTGTGTGTGTGAGTGTGAGTGTGAGTGTGAGTGTGATTGTGTGTATGTGTGTTCGAATCGCACTGCATCGCAATAGGGGTGAATCGTATCGTATCGCATTAGTAGCTGCTTTTATGTATCTTGAATGTATCGGATCGTTGGCAGTGCATCGAGATGTGTATCGCATCGTCCTCAGTGATGAGATGCACATCCCTAGACTACCATGTGTTGTGGGTGTGATTTGAAGTGTGTGTTTGTGTGTGTGGGTGAGTGTGAGTGTGAGTGTGAGTGTGAGTGTGTGTATGTGTGTTTGTGAGAGAGAGAGAGAGAGAGAGTGTGTGTTATGTGTGTGTGTGTGTGTGTTACAGACGCTCATATTTTTGTGGTTTATTTCTAGCACCCCCTGGTGAGGCAGCTATGTTTGTACCTTTTGCTTTCTCCCTTTGTCCGTCTTTTCCCAGGCTGATTTAGTGTCCATTAGGCGCACCTGGCGTTCCCCATTTAAGAGCCCAGTTCTCACCTGAGCTCTCTCTCTCTACACTCCCGGAAGGATTGCGTGACTAGTCTCCGGCTTCGCCATCGCCTCCGTTTCCCCAAACTCTCTCTACAATCTCGGAAGGATTGCGTGACTGGCCTCCGGCTTCGCCACCGCCTCCGTTACCTTTTTCCCAAGTTCTCTCTCCTGCGTGGGAGCGTTACTTTTTGACCTCCGGGTCTTGTTTAGAGCCTAAGATGGGCCGTAACAGTGTGTGTGTGAGAGAGAGAGTAGCCTGCTGTGTGTTGTCATGATATGAAGAGTGTGTGCGTGAGTGTGTGTGTGTGTGTGTGAGAGAGAAGTCTGCAGTGTGTTGTGTGTGTGATAGGAAGTGTGTATGTGTGAGTGTGTGTATGTGTGTGCGTGTGTGAGAGAGTAGCCTGCTGTGGGTTGTCTGTGTGACATGAAGAGTGTGAGTGTGTGTGTGTGTGTGTTTGTGTGTGTGAGTCTGTGTGTATGTGTGAGTGTGTGTATGTGTGTGCGTGTGCGTGTGCGTGTGCGTGTGCGTGTGTGTGTGTGTGTGTGTGTGTGTGTGTGTGAGAGGGAGAGAGTAGTGTTACGGCTGGGAACCGTAACATAAAAGAGAGGACACAGGGATCGAAAGTCTAGGGGAAATTTATTGTACAAACGGCTGGCAAACAATTATGCCGAACAAAACGGGGTAGCGTGGCAGCGACAACGAGGCAAACGGACGCAGGGGGTGAACTGGAACACGGGCGTAAGGCACGACGCATCCAAACGGCCTCGAGAAGGAAGTCTCCCTTGCTGGCATGCTGTAGGGGTTTTTAAGGTGGAGGCCCCGCCTCCCACTCAGGACTACCACCTGGACACAGAATAGGTAAAAAGAACAGAAAGGGGAACAGAAAGCAGCCATCAGAGGTAGCCAAATAGAGGGACACGTAACACTCCCCCCCTTAAGATGGTGACCTGTCGCCATTACTGTACCATCAACTACATAATCAAGAACTCTTTAGCATTTCAAAATAAACACAGATCTCAAGTTCAACGCGCACTGGCTCATGGGGAGGAGCACAGCACAGGCCAAACTAAATAAAATGATCAACACTAACAAAGTTTAGTTGCACATGCAACAAGGCTTGATATACACCCACACTTTTCAAACCAAAATGATGTCAATTTGCACAACACTGATTGATTGTA
>NC_137922.1:56121377-56151377 GCF_963457725.1 Sprattus sprattus | reverse complement strand
TTCAAAGTAAATAATCATTTTAAAGCAATACTTAATCAACAGTATCATCATTAAAATATAAGAGAATATCATGGCTGTGCAATCTGATAACCAACAGATTTTGCTAGACGAAGAGTTTTGACAGTTGAAAGTGGTTCCAATGATAATAACAAGGATATGTACACCAATCACATAATATTTTTTTTGTATTAATGTCATAAGTGGCCTGTCCTATACAAGTCCATTCTGCAATGAGTTTACTAGCAAGCTATCACTAGAATAACTTAGCTATACTACCTCATAGTTAGCTACATTAGCTAGCTAAAGGTTTTGTAGATCATTGACAATGCCAACAGGAGGTTTTAATCGAAAATGACTCGCCAGCTATCCAAGCTGACACAACCTATACACTCGACTGCCCCTTTAAAGTTAAGTTAACGTTGGCTAATATATTCTAATACCTAGTTAATATTAGCTAATTATTATTGACAGTTACTAGCTCATTTACCATGGCATACATTGTAGGGCTGTGAAGTACTGTGTGTGTGTGTGTGTGTGCCTGTGTGTTTATAGCTATGTGTGTGTATGTCTGTGTTTGTGTGTGTGTGTGTGTATGTGTGTGTGTGTTTGTGTCTGGTTTTTGTGTGTGTTTGTGTGTGTGTGTGTTTGTGTGCCATCATAATATACTTGACAATGAGTACTTTAAAAACATTCCAAACACCCCAGATATTGTAATTGTAAATTAATCTGTGAACTCTGTATTTATTATTGAAGTAGGCTGCTGTTTTGATTTGTATATGGAGACTTGCTATTATTCCAAGCTACTGAAATATCAATCATTAATGGAACTCATTCGCCAGCTGGGATATGACTGTAGATTAATAATTCTTGTCTTTGGAAGTTTAGGCCATGTACATAAGAATGTTGTCAGAGGGCTGCAGATGGGGGGGGCTGCATAAAAAGGGTGCAAAAAAACTAGCAAAATTCTGCTCTGTTTCAGCTATCATTGGTAGCAAGCAAATATGGAGTCGAAGATGTTTTGTTTATCCTTGACTCTTGAGTGTTACAGTATTAAGAGAACTGGTAAAAGTTTGTAAGCCTATCAGACCTGTCACCCTGTCAAAGACTCTTCCCAAAGTATTTGGATCCTGTAACTTGTCGCTTGTCTTGTGGATCCAAATAAAAGCAATCAAATGTGTGTGTGTTTGTGTGCGTCTCTTTTATGGTGTATGTATGCATTTGTGTTGTTTGTATGGTCTGTGTTTGTGTTGTGTTTTTTATTTGTGTGTGCATGTTTGTGTGTGTGTGTGTGTGTGTGTGTGTGTGTGTTTATGTATGTATGTATGTGTGTGTGTGTGTGTGTGTGTGTGTGTGTGTGTGTGTGTGTGTGATTGTTTGTGTGTGGTTTGTGTGTGTGCATGTTTTTTAAATGTTCCTCCTCCTGTTCTGTCTCAGAGAGGATGCAGACCTGGAGCTTTCCTTTGCTCGGGTCGGGGTTCTGAGCCTGAAGGAACCTTCTGGAAAGCGGATCAAGCTGAAGAGGGCGGTGCAGCCTCCAGACAACAGTGACATCGCCCTGATGCAGCTGCAGGAGGCCGTGCGCTTCTCTGACACAGTGGCGCCAGTGGTACTGCCCAGCCCTCGAGAGGTCTTCAATGCCAACACTGAGTGCTGGGTCACCGGCTGGGGATTCGTAACTATGAACCGTAAGTGTGTGTGTGTGATTGTTGTGTGTGTGTTACCCTCTCTTCTCTGCCCCCCTTCTGCCCCTCTCCCTCCCTCTCTCTGTATTCCCTCTATCTTCCTCTCTTCCACCCTTTCTGTCTCTCTGTTTCTCTCTCCCTGTGACGGCCTCTGGGTCTTTTCTGTTCTATTTCTGATTGTCTGCTCCCCAGCGCTTGTGTTCAGGTGTGCTGGGGGGGTGGGGGGGGGCTGCTCCTGATCAGCTGAGGAGCTACACCGGCACGCAGGTGCAAACCTAACACACACACACACACACGCGCGCACGTGCGCACAGGTGTAGCTGCTGCCTTTATAGGAGCTGTTTCCCTGACCTTCCCTGACGACACAATTCACTGTTCCTCTGTCCTTTTGGAGAACAATTTAATGAATAAAGTACCATTGTTTGACCGCAATTCACTCGCATCTGCCTCCCTTATTGTTTAGGCAACCCTAGGCCTTAACACTCCCTCTCTCCCTCTCTCTGTCTCCCTCCCTCCCTCCCTCTCTCTCTCTCCACCTCTCTTTCTTTCCTTCCCTCTCTCTCCCTCTCTCTCTGTCTTGTTACCTCTCTCCCTCTCTCTCTCCCTATCATAGAGTCAGACCCATTACTGTATCTGTAAAAACTCCTTGTGATTATGTTCTCCCTATGTTTGTATTTGTGATTTATGTACTGTATGTATGTACAGTATGTGAGGTGTATTAGTGTTTATGTGTATAAGCCACTGGATGACCTAAATGTCCCTCGGGATTAATAAAGTATACATCTATCTAGCTCTCTATCTCTCTATCCCTCTCTCCCACTCTGTTTCCATCACTCTCTCCCTCTCTCTCTCTCTCTCTCTCTCTCTCTGTCTCTCCCTCTCTGTGCCCCTCCCTGTCTCCCTCTCCCTCTCTCCAATTATTTCTCCCTCTGTCAGAGGAGCTGGGTGGGAAACAGACTCTACAGGAGGTGCAGGTGTCTCTGGTTGATGAGGCCAAATGTCTTCAGCTCTGGCCCGCTAAGACTACCAGCAGCCTGTGTGCCGGTGACCTGGAGGGAGGAAAAGGCGCCTGCAAGGTAAGTCAGTGTGTGTGTGTGTGTGTTTGAGTGTGAGTGTGTGTCATATGCGTGTATGAGTATTTCCTATAATGCATTTAGAAGGTTTGTGTGTGAGAGAATTACATATGTGTGTGTGTGTGTGTGTGTGTGTGTGTGTGTGTGTGTGTGTGTGTGTGTGTGAGTGTGTGAGTATTACATATGTGTGTGTGTGTGTGTGTGTGTGTGTGTGTGTGTGTGTGTGTGTGTGTGTGTGTGTGTGTGTGTGTGTGTGTGTGTTTGAGTGTGCATGTTTGTGTGCTGATGTATTACACACATATTACGTATTACATATGTTTGCGCTTGTGCGTGTTTGTGTGTGTGTGTGTGTGTGTGTGTGTGTGAGTATTACATATGTGTGTGTGTGTTTTGTGTGTGTGTGTGTGTGTGTGTGTGTGTGTGTGTGTGTGTGTGTGTGTGCAGGATGACAAGGGCGGGCCCCTGGTGTGTCGTCCAGCAGGAGAGGCTGAGAGGAGGTTTGTGCAGGTTGGCATCGTCCTCAATGTGGACAGGAGTTGTGGCCGTAAGGGACAGGCTGAGATCTACACACGCGTCTACGTCTACAGCCACCTGCAGTTCATCCAGGACACCATTATGGAGTCAGAATGCCAGAAATGGCCTCAATTTGAAGCATGTTTTTGATAGGCAACTAGTTCTGGTATCATCTTCATAATGAATTGTCATGGAATATATTGATGTGAAGGACAATTAAACATACCTGTCCACCCTGCAAAAATGTAAACAAAAGCTTTCACAATACATCACCAGCTATATCACCAAAAGAGATGAGTTAGGATGTTAGCATGTTAGCAAACCTTTAATCAGTGCCAGCTGTGCTGTGTGTTTGTAAGGTTTTTGCCTTTTCAGTAGTTTTTGACCAACACTCCTTACTGCTGCCACTCACACACACACACACACACACACACACACACACTCATACATGCGCACATGCACATAGACACACACACACACACACACACACACATCACGCACACATACCCACACACACTCAAACATACACACACACGCACGCGCGCACTATAAGAATATTATAATAGAAAAAGTATAAACAAATATATTAATTAAAATTAAGTTAACTGATTTCCAGCCCCAACACCATCCCCCCAACTTCCTCAACCCCAAATGAGGGACACTTTCTTCCAGGTGCGTGCCAAGCCAACAGCTGACCAACAATAATGGAAATCAAGGTTTCATTAGCCATACCATAAACTTATTAATTTCAGTGTAATTTTGGCAAACCACTGCAGTGCTTGCTTGGATGTATTGTTCAGAGTCAAGACAATTATTACAATCGTCTCTCAGTTTTCATGTTGTTTTCTTCAAATAGCATTAGAACAAGGCTGACCAATTTGGGGCCCGCGCTCGATTTTTCTTTGGCCCGCGATCCGGTCAGAATCAGAACCAGAGTGGTGGCATTAATTCTGCCGCTGCATCAGTCTACTGAGAGGGTCTGTTGATGAATATCGTCCTCTAGTGGGCAAGTTGTGGTACTGCCCACAATGTGTTTACAGACAAGGAGCATGAGAGTGTCTTCTAATTAGTTAATTAACACAATAAAAAAGAGTGAAAACTTTATAAGTTTTATATTTATTTCATGCAACAGAGAGCAGAACATTTTTTGTAAAAACTTGTATTGAAAACGATTGTATTTTTACAGTTATATTTAGCAGACACTTTAATCCAAAGAGCCGTACAAAGGAGAGAACAATCAAGCTGCATTAAATAGCGACCTAGTGTAATATTGAAAACTACTTTACATATGAAAGGCAGACTCTATCTTCATTTTTGTCGATAAATACAACTAGACTATTTTTGTGGGGAAAAGAGTTAATCTCTGCCCTCCCATCTCTCTGATACGAGTCTTTAAGTAGAAGTGACATGGCAACCCCAGGCTCATGGTATTCAACAGAGAAGGCAGAATCCATCTCTGCAGTCAGCCAAACAATGTCTAAACTCTGTCAAAAAGGGAAGTTAAGGCACACCTTCTCATTCAATGTTTTTGCTTTCTTTTTTATTATTTTCTCAATCCCATGAAGCTGATTGAGGGAGTGTGCTAAGCTGTCATTAAAGCTGTTATAGCCACTTCCATGGAAATAATAGTTTTTGTAATAACATTGTAATTGAATAATAATTGTACATTGATAATCTAAGATTTAATGATAGTTACCAGAACTAAGAAGAAACTGTGTTAAATGTGTAATGTAGAAATATAAATATTGATAGTTGACCAGTGATGCTAAGAATAATATCATTTGATAGGCTGTTTGATTAAGTATTAAAGTATAAGAATCCCTGTGAAACAGGCAGAAGCCACTGGACCTTGGAGCAAAAGTCTTTTGACCTGCACTTAATGCCAGTAAACTTTTTAGAACAGAGTTATCCTGAGTGTTTTCAGTTATTAAGTAAACAAACAAAAATACAAAATTTGGATTACAGACTTTAATTTTAAACAAAATTTAACTTAAGGTCCTAAACTAGTGAGTCAGCTCAGGTGCACCCACAAAAGCAAAAGATGGCTACTTTGAAGAATCTAAAATCTAAAACATATTCTGGTTTGTTTAACACCTTTTCCTACATACGATGTAGAAAATAATAATAAATAAAGAAAAAACATTGAATGAGAGGGTATGTCCAAACTTTTGCCTGGCACTGTATAGGAATGGGAATATTGAAATAAAGGATTCCACTACACTATTGCAGCCAATCAACACGTTGCTTCAGGAACACAAAAGGGAGGAGTCTAGTTGTGCCCTTGAGCTCAAACATCAACCACCATTCACCAGAATCCTGCCTTGACCTTTTACATCGTGCTTCTAATTGTTGGCCAATTGACCTGGGGTGAACCTATCATAAGACAAATAATAACCACATTTGTGATAAACCCTGCTTAAATGATCCTCTCATAATAGCAGGGAAATATCAAATCAATATCAAACTTCGGCTTTGACGTATCAACCTCCATATACGCTTGCGCTGATTCGTCGATATCATAGCTGCGGCAACACGGCAACCAATAGGGAAAGCTCGGCTCATTCTTTATTTAAGTGCGCACATGCGATTGGGAATGTGTTTTAACAAGGGCCGGGACTTTAACGCGTTAATTAAGATTCATTAATTACACAAAAATTAACGCGTTAAAAAAATGGACGTATCTATTTTTTGCACCGCGGAACGTTTCTCACTGGAGGTGTTTCAGACGTTCCGATTATACTGGCGCACCAACTAATGCGGATACATTTGGTTCAAACAAGTTGAACAACAAACCAGTGGCACAGTGAACATGAACAAAGAAGCTGATGAGACCGCGTTGGTTGGCCCAGTGGATGGGACATTTTGTTACAAAAAACGAACGGATGGAGGCGTCGATAAGAACATGGTTCAGTGCTAGCTATGCAACAAGAAATTTGCATAGCACATCGAGTATCACCTCAATGCAAAACATATAGCAGCTAGCGTGGACGTTAAGCCTGACTCCGGGTACAACCCACACACAACCCACACTCCACCAGAGATGTTTTCTAACAGTCAGGGTTTCCAATGTTCTGAATGTACTTGAAAGTATTGTGTTTTACTTAAAAAACCCAAAGTATTATAGTTTACAGAAGGTCTACCTTTCTATGGGCTACCTGAATTTCTGAAATTTACTACATTTCTAACAAGAGCAATCCGAGATTTCTGACCTCCAGCAAGGAGGTACACAAATCCGGATCCAGAATCCGGATCCAGATCCGGATCATCCTGAAATTTTAATGGGGATGTCCCAGGACCAAGATCCACCTCTTGTGAAAATTTCAGAAAGATCCTCCCAGTTGTTTCTGAGAAATCTTGTCCACAGACAGACAGACAGACAGACAAACAGACAGACAAACAGACAGACGGACAAATAAATTAACGGACCCGATCGCATAACCTCCTTGCTGGAGGTAAATATGGTATTGCTACACTTAATGGCAAAAATTGCACTGGTCCGTTGGACTTCAACAAAAATAAACAATATATGCTTAAGCTTATGTATTCAGTTATTATTCAATGGTTTACTAAAAATCCATGTAAAAAAAATTACTTCTCACTGTTCTCAGGTCAAATATTTATATGTGATTAAAATGCGATTAATTTCGATTAATTAATTACAAAGCCTCTAATTAATTAGATTATAATTTTTTTAATCGAGTCCCGGCCCTAGTTTTAACGTCTACAAAATCGCCATATAAAGACTATTGCTTTTTGACGTTGATTGATAAAGTTACCTTATCGCCTCTGCTATTTACAAATATGATGTTTTTTATTAACTACTGCTTAATATGGAACCCCAATGAAATAATATAAAACTAATGATCAAGAATAACACTTTTGTTTACTTGAGCTACATACATTTGCTACATGCATACAGAAGTTATACAGCTGTTTTGCTTAGTAGGCTTTAACTTTTTGAAAATGTCTTTCCTAGAATACGTCTTGGGCTTTTGTTCAGCCATGATTGTTTTTTATTTTAGAAATTTACTCAGGAAAATACTAATTTTGAACCATTGAGCACAGATTGACACAGCACAATGTTGGCAACACTGCTAATGTCATTTGTTTGGAGTCAGATTGTGTAAGAACTACAATAATGTACAAACATCCCGAGTGGAAACTCCATTGATTGTTTTCTGTCTGTTTTGATCTAATAAGGGTCTGGCTTGTCATTTTCCTTTTGACCATGAAAAAAAAAACAGGAGTCTTGTAGATGAATACATTGTAAAGAGGATAGGTGAATACGGGTAATGTCACATTCAATTCACATTAAGCAGAGTTAAACGCCTCGCCTACGTAAGCTGGCTGGCTTCAGCAAAGCATCAAGTAAGGTCATTTATTGAGATTGTTTACATTGAGGCCGTAACAGGCTATAATAATGTAACCTTTTGTGTTGTGTTCGTTTAGTTGAAATCCTCACTTATTAAACAGACGAACTGGAGGGAGACAAGGATACTCTTGAACAATTTAATGGCTCACTTCTCAGTCTACAACTTTCCACACTCTAACGTCTTCTTCTTCTTCTTCTTCTTTTTTGACTGGCGGTTGACAATGACTTCAGTGTATTACCGCCACCGCTAGACTGGAGTGTGGAACAGCAGCTGCCTCTTTTAAGCAACAAAACAAAACAATTAAATGTGTCTAATTAGACCTGAGTCTTTCAAAAAAGTAAACAAAAAAGATAAAACCTTTCCATTGCTCCTTTGTAGAATATTTTTTAAACTGAGTGCTGTGCCGTTCGCCTCTAGCTGTACAATCAACGCCTGTCTCTCTTGCTGATATTTCCTGCAGTATAACAGGGCATGCTCTACAGTTTCTAAGCTTCCCATACAGAATTCACAGTTACCATCAGCATGCCTGTTCATTCTTGCCAGAGTACTGTTCAGCCTGCTGTGCCCCATCCTCAGCCTGGCCAACACCACTTCCTTTCGCCTTGTACCCCCATCTCCCACAATTTTGCTGACTTCAGGCTGAATGTTGAATAGATGTCTCCCAGTAGGCCCACTCTCCCAAAGCTGCTGCCATTTCCCATTAACTCTGGCTTTAATTATGCTTTTGATCTCCGCCTTGCTATACTTTATGTCCGCGTCTATTTGCTCCTTGCATGCTGCCTTTTTGGCATACTTGTCCGCCAGCTCGTTCCCCTCCACCCCTATATGAGCAGGAACCGATAAAAATGACAGTTTAACACCTGCCTTAAGCAATGCACTTCCCAGCTGTAGGATTTCGATTAAAATATTTTTTCTCCCCCACCTCTACCTGCATTGCATTTACTGGTGAGGTTTTCACTGCTCCACTGCATATTCTCAAGGCTTGGTTATGCAACACTTCCAGCTTGTGCAGCATTGACTTGGAGGCTGACCCATAGGCTATGCATCCGTAGTCAAATACTGACCTCATTAGCCCAGTATAAATCGTTCTCAGTGCTCCCCTTGAAGCTCCCCAATCAACCCCACACAGACATCTCATGACATTTAGAATCTTTTTACACTTGTCCACCATTTTCTGGAAATGGCAGGCCCAAGTCAACTTCTTGTCAAACCAGACCCCCAAGTACTTGAACACATCCACTCTTTCCAATTCACTTCCTGCCAGGAGGATTTTCAATTCAGGGTTAACTCTTCCCCTTGTAAAAACCATCACCTTCGTTTTCTCAACTGAGATTCTAAATCCCCATTGGATTGCCCATTGGTGGACTTCATTTACCGCTTCTTGCATTTTCTTCATTATGAATTCCACATTCCTCCCCTTTTTCCACATGGCACCATCATCAGCAAACAATGCCACTCCATCAAGTCCCTGCCCATTTTTAAATATCTGGTCAATCATGACATCGAACAATAGGGGGCTAATTATGCTCCCCTGGGGAGTGCCATTGTCCGCTGTATAGCTTGAGCTTACCTCCCCATCCACTCTGACTCTTAATCGCCTTTCAGTAAGGAACGCCTCTACCCACTGGAGTATCCTGCCCCTCAGCCCCAACTGTTGTAGTTTCATAAGCAGGCCTCTTGTCCAAAGCATATCATACGCTTTCTCAATGTCAAAGAGCAACCACTGCCTCTTTATTTACTTGAGCTTTTCTCACAGCGTCCTCTAAGCATACAACCATAGACATCATATAGGTAGACGCCGCCTCCACTGCTTCTCGGCGAAACGCGTCGCCGCCATATTGATAGAGGAGCTCTCTGACTTCAGAGGTCTGTCAAACGTGTCAAACAAGCGCAAGTTGCCAGGGGCTGCGGTTTATCAGGATAAAAATCACGATAACCTTTTACATTTCGCAACTAATTTCATGGAGTATTCAAGGGTTTATGCTCTACGTGAAGTGTGTGAAAAAGATTTGCCTCTACGTTACTTTGAATCTCGCTAGTTAAATCGCCAGTCATACATGTGCATGGGTCTATGATAAACGCTCACTTTTCTTGCAAAGCTCGTGCATTTTGAAAATACTGAGAAGATCTATAAACTATCGAAATAGTGCTTCTTTAGTTACTACGTATTGACCATCATTAAGAGAAAGAGCATACATCAAATAGTGAGAAACTGGTAGTCAGTGTGTTTTTCATAGTTTAATAGTTCCTTTTCAAGTATGTGCATTAAGAAACCTTGAACAGTGCAATTGGCAATACACAGTTATTTCACAATTATATATTGTGTCAATTGCACTGCATAGATCTGAAAATGTTAAGAGCATGATTGTATATTATGTCAAATTGTACAAATATATATATATATTATATAATATGAATATATACTTATACTTAAAATATATTATATTATATTATATTTTATCACATATTATATATATCATATACGTATATGTTATTCTATTGCACATAATACTGAGTCATTATATTATATTGTATTATATATATGCTATGTTATTTATATTACAGTTCAACTATTGAGATGTGTATGTATATATTGAGATGTGTATATTTTTACTGCTATAGAAATATATAGCTTTTTTTTGTAATGTTGATTTGTGAAATAACTGTGTATTGCCAATTGCACTGTTCAAGGTTTCTTAATGCACATACTTGAAAAGGAACTATTAAACTATGAAAAACACACTGACTGCCAGTTTCTCACTATTTGATGTATGCTCTTTCTCTTAATGATGGTCAATACGTAGTAACTAAAGAAGCACTATTTCGATAGTTTATAGATCTTCTCAGTATTTTCAAAATGCACAAGCTTTGCAAGAAAAGTGAGCGTTTATCATAGACCCATGCACATGTATGACTGGCGATTTAACTAGCGAGATTCAAAGTAACGTAGAGGCAAATCTTTTTCACACACTAAACCCTTGAATACTCCATGAAATTGGTTGCGAAATGTAAAAGGTTATCGTGATTTGTATCCAGATAAACCGCAGCTCCTGGCAACTTGCGCTTGTTTGACAGACCGCTGAAGTCAGAGAGCTCCTCTCTCAATATGGCGGCGACGCGTTTCGCCGAGGCAACGGGCTGAAGCAGTGGAGGCGGCGTCTACCTATGCATGTCTATGGGTCCATCGTGCTCACACTCTAACGTCACTTCCCTGAACATCCGTTTACATTGATGAATTTCCAATAACTTATCTAAAAAGAGAAGTCGTAGATGAACTAAATGTAATTTATAAAATCCCAATTTAGATATAACTTCTAATTTAATTGACCTTCCAACATAATAGAAAATGCTCCAGCTTACAATAATATTGGGCTTGTTTTGGCGCTGCGTTTGCGTATTTGTCTCGCGAGAGTTGGCAACACTGTCCATCTTCCTGGTTAGAATGGAGGGGAAACTGAACGGGGAAAGTTTTGTTGGGATTTGCAATTAATTGAGCGAGTATAGACAATACGATACAGACCTTACATATTTCAGTAGCGGTGAGTGTCTAGATTACAATTGGTTATGTTGTTTGAATTTCAACAGAAACTTGAAACTTTTTTTTTTCCGTTATGTTTACCCACACGCAAAATAAACTGATTGTTGTTGCTGTGTCCGCGCCAAGGTGTGGGCTGTCTCCAGGCGATCTTGGAGTTTCCTGTTGTGTTCCCGTCCCGGAGGGGAGGCCCAAGGCCACCGCTGGTGAAGTGCTGAGCTCTCTACGCATCATAGGTATGGCCAGGGTGCAGGTCTCCTAGTTCCTACCCGTGTCACAGCTGGGGCGCCGGGGGAAGGCCCAAGGCTATCGCTGGTGAAGTACTGAGCATTCTACGCATCATATTCAGGCCCACCTCGCCATCCTACTTGAGGTTTTCACGGGGTAAGCTGCTACTGGGCGTCGCCATCTGTGTTGTGCAGTTTATTCAGACATCCCCGAACGAACTTTACAGCGAACTTTACAACGAACCTCAGTGTCAGTGTGGTTTATCTAAACCTGTACTGACTCGACTTCTGTCCCAACCCCAAGACCAACCAGGGTACTATTCGGCGACACTCGCTAAGCGGTTTAGCGAGCTAAATTCCAGGCTAAAAAAAGACAACACCGCTTTAGCGGATTCGGCGTAGCAACTTTTGCTCAATTTCCATGGTAATTAATCGCTTAGCCCTAGCCTGCTCCAGGACAGGCTAAGCAAAGTTTAGCTGGCTAAACTTGCCACACCCACGCCAAAAGGAGGGATCCCATTGACAAGGAGTCATAGTTTGATTAGCGTAGGAAGAGTTCTTTGCGATCGCCAAGAAGATCCATTTTTCCATCATGATGAGTTCTTGTATGAGCGCTACCGATCCACCCGACAAGGAATAATTAATTTAGAAGACCTTCTCCAGTCATTTATTGCATACACCACCGTCAAACATTGAATGTCATCACTTTCTTGCGAGTGTTAGCCTTCATTTTTGTAATGTCGGCGATGCGGAGAACAAAGCACTCATAATTATATGACAGTGGTAGCCTATAGAACAGTTGAGACATTGGTACAGATGATAAACCCGAAATAACTTTCATGTGCAGCCTGAGACGTGATTTTTAGTTTGCACATGAATACTAACGTTTTCTTTGATCCCAGGAAATTTGAGCACATAACCCACATAGATATTGGCTAAAGTTGTTTTACCTACTTTAACTTACATCATTGCAAACGTTTAGTTTTGCAAACGTGTCTAGTGTTTGTGCGGTAGTGAATGGTGGATGGTGGAGGTGGATGGTAAGGTGGGTGCATGATAAGAAGAGAGAAATAGACACAATTTCTTTTCATTGCTTAAATGTATTGAATTTCTTATTAATACATTCACATTTAGTCATTTAGCAGACGGTTTTATTCAAAGCGATTTAAAACCACAATTCCTCCGAGGGTGACGGGAGTCAAACTGGTGATCTACAGCATGCAAGCCATAGGCTCAACCCGCTGCACCATAGTATCTTTCTGGCAAAGGAAAAGATGTCACTTATTATACATCCTATAGACAGTTTCTTATATTGCTGTGGTACCGCGGGAGTGTTGAATTTTGACATGATTATGGTCTTGAATTCTTCATAACACGTTCATGATCATATCCTGCCTTATCGGAGAAAAAAAATAGTCTTTTTCAAAAAAATCATGGTTTTGGGGATCGACCTTTCTTGCCTTTTGAAGCAAGACGTGCACGCGCAATTTAGCTGACGAGATAAATTAACTTGAGGTTAAAATAAATTAGCGCCCGTTGCCAGACCGGCTTGGCCTGTTCTCATTTAGCGACCTAGTTAATCTCCAGTTGCGAGCTAAATTAATTATCTTAGCTTCAGTTGTACGCCGAACAGGGCCCAGGTCGCTACAGTATTGTAAATACTCTGGATGACGTCAGTATTGTCTTACAGTTTATTACCTGTGGATAAAACAGTTTGTGTTGATAACTCAGATGTGTATAGCGAGATTGACAGGTCAAAAGCCAATCACTACATTCATATTCATTTGCACATGACTTGGAAGTCAACATACTTTTCTCTGTTACAATGGAAGAGGTTGTAGCAAGCAAGCAGGTGTTAGGGATGCAGGATATGGTCATTAGTTCAACTGTGACCAGGCCATGCTTATATATTTGATAGCACTCAATATGTGGGGGTTGGTGTGAATGCACACAATAGATGTATTTTACTGTGTGAAGATCAGAGAGGAGTCCTCTGATCAGATTCCATCTGGCCACACACTGGAAGTCTGGGAGTCTATTGTGCAGATTAGATAATTTTAGGGTCCGTTCGAGTTGCCAAGATAAGGTATTAGTGGAGTAAGCTGGCTTGTGTCGACCCACTGGTTATTGGATCAAGAAGGGAGTACTGTCACCTAGGTCATGTGGACCAAACAATGGTGAAAAAGTGATGGTTTACTGATTTCTTTATGAGGGGAAATTGTCCTTGAGCACCTTGGTAGTCTGTTTGAAACAATTTGACCAAGAACAGGACTGATATAGAAGTATTAATTTATGACCTGTAATGTGTTTGTGTTTCCCCAGATGCATGCCCTTGGGCCTCATGAACTTCACTCAAGGGAAAAGAGATGCTACAACTGATTTTTCTCTGCTTCTTGATGCCAGCGTCTGGGAAAGGTAGGTTTTAGTTTGCGTTTGTGAGGACTTTCTTGCCTTTCTAGTTGGGTGAAACTATTTCATTTCATATTTTGTTGGTCCTATGCCACCACCAATCATGTTCCATTTTAAATGTGCTTTCAGTTATTTCTGAGGCCAACATCACTGATGCAGAACTCCATGCTGAGGTCATTATGGTCTGGAAGTTTCCATGTAAGTTAGATCCAAACACAACTACAGTCCTGATCACCCAAAGTCGTCCTGAATCTTCACGGAACCTTATTGTTCTACGTGGAGGGGTACCAGAAGTATTCCCCCCCTATAA
Source organism: Sprattus sprattus (assembly GCF_963457725.1). Classification (NCBI taxonomy): domain Eukaryota; kingdom Metazoa; phylum Chordata; class Actinopteri; order Clupeiformes; family Clupeidae; genus Sprattus; species Sprattus sprattus. The sequence goes on along the minus strand of NC_137922.1, from coordinate 56,137,255 downwards.
AGGAAGAGTTCAGCTACTGACAGAGGGGTTCCCGGATGGGATCATCGCCCTTAAGATGGACTCGGTTTGCATCCCAGATGCAGGAAAATACCAGTGTCTCATAGAGATGCCTTCCTCTACGAACTTGAGTTTTTTTGATATTAAGCTCAGAGGTTTGTTATGTCTCCCATACACTATCATTTTGAAACCATGCATACTTTATTTATTTATGAGACATTGTAGTAGTACTAAAAATAGTGTTTGAAGGAATTAATCAATGCCTGTGTGTGTGTGTAGCTGTGTGTGTAGCTGTTTGTGTGTAGCTGTGTGTAGCCCAATGTTTTTCTCTCTATATTAGGCCACACTAATTGTGCTGTAAACTAGTGTTGCACCGATGCCATTTTTGGGCTCCGATACCGATACCGATACCTGGCTGTGCAGTATCGGCCGATACCGATACCATACCGATACCACTGTTTGAAATTTGAAAAATATATTTTTTTTAATCAATGGTTTGGTCCCATGTATAATACTAGTGTAACAGTAAGAAAGTCAAATTACATTTCTTGACAGTTTCAGCACTTCAGACATAACTGAGGACTAGTCCTCTATAATTGATGGTTTACCTTACTGAGCAGCACAGTGGCTTTTCTGATTTTGAACACAATAGAGTTAAAGTTTGGTCAGTTCTTTTTTTTTTTCTTTCCCTGTATTGTTTCTTTGTGTGTTTGTTTTGTTTGTGGACCAAACCATTGATAAAAAAAAAAAAAAAAAAAAAGTATCTGCACTATTTGTTGGTACTCGCCGATACCGATACCACCATTTTAGTGCTGTATCGGGGCCCTATCCGATACTGGTATCGGTATCGGTGCAACACTACTGTAAACATTACTAGAGCACAAACCTATAGTGAATAATCTAAACCTACATTATATCACTTTTAGGAGGAAAAAACGTAAATTTCAATTCCCTGTTCAGTGTGTTTGATCTGATATTCCACAGCCCCATGGAGAGATATAAAATGGAAGAACGTCTCTGTGAGTGGAGAAGAGCATGCCCTGTTCTGTGAGGCTGAAGGCTATCCACTAGCTGCTGTTACCTGGACAGATGAACATGGCTACAACCTCACTGAGTGGGCCACTTCAATAACCTCCCGTACCTTAGAGCAACTTTGGCACATCGTCAGCCAGCTGAACGTCAACATCTCCAGCAGCAGCAACTACACCTGCACCTTTACCGACGACAGAGGAGCTTCTCAGTCCGCCAGCTTTGACTTTACAGGTGAGAGTAAAATATGAAAAACAAATGATCGTAGCGAGCATTCAACTTTTTAACATCATGACAGTCTTTTGAAAACACAAATGTGTTATGTGTATTATCATTACAGACAGGAAGCAGTCAAGACATCACTACGTTTTAATACTCTTCCTCATCCTCATCCTCGGAGTGGTGGTCATGATGAAGAAGAGACTTCAGGTAAGTGACACAGGTGAACAGGTTGGACAGTTGTGTAGGGAGGCCATCAGTGAAAGTGGCTGAGTGAGTTGGCAGCCAGGTCCAAGAGGTGTCTTCCCATGTTAAGGAAAAATGGACCTTAAGCATATTCCCAACAGACCTAAATGGTGCTTCTTTAATTAGATAAACAAAAACACCTAATGTTAACAAATAAAAGTTTAATCAGAGGATCCATGTATCAGGGGGTGATGCCATGATGATTCCACAGCTGCCTAGAGTACAGTGTGTCATTTGTCCAGAGTACAGTGTTGTCATTTGTCCAGAGTACAGTGGAGTCATTTGTCCAGAGTACAGTGTTGTCATTTGTCCAGAGTACAGTGGAGTCATTTGTCCAGAGTACAGTGGAGTCATTTGTCCAGAGTACAGTGGAGTCATTTGTCCAGAGTACAGTGGAGTCATTTGTCCAGAGTACAGTGTTGTTATTTTTCCAGAGTACAGTGTTGTCATTTGTCCAGAGTACAGTGTTGTCATTTGTCCACAGTACAGTGTTGTCATTTGTCCACAGTACAGTGTTGTCATTTGTCCAGAGTACAGTGTTGTCATTTGTCCAGAGTACAGTGTTGTCATTTGTCCAGAGTACAGTGTTGTCATTTGTCCAGAGTACCATTGTGTCATTTGTCCAGACGGCCATAAAAAAAAAGTCTTAACTAAAAGTAACAGCTCCCTACAGTATGTTTGTTCAGCCTATAGCTTTCTGCGCAGCCGACAAAACAGTCAAAACTTCTAACACAAAAAAATGAAATGTTTAGAAAAAAAAAAGGTTTTGTAAAGTGGCGTTAGTGGCTTCTTCAAATGGTTTATATATGTTTATAAATATAAATGTTTGTGTTTGTTGTTTATCCAGAAGAACAACATGGAAGACACTGCTGTGACTGCACAATGAGGCTATCTGGGGGGGGAAGGGGTCTCAGTGAGACAGACAGAGTATACATCCAATGGTATGAGTTACAGATACAACATGCTGCTAAACTTTGTTCATGTCTGTTATAACAGACATTTTTTTTATCTTAAATCTTTTATCTTATTTTTTTACCTCATAATGTGCACAACAGGTACCTCTAAACAAATGGTTCTCAACTGGTTTGAGCTTTAAGTGGTGAACCACTTTTTATGATGACTCGACAATGTATATATAAAATGATATGTGTTTATGCACACACACACACACACACACACACACACAGACACACACAGACACACACAGACACACACACAGACACACACACAGACACACACAGACACACACACAGACACACACACAGACACACACAGACACACACAGACACACACACACACACACACACACACACACACACAATAATATAGCTGCCATAAAGTCAAGTCAAGTCAAGTTTATTTAGAAAGCACATTTAAAAACAACTCAATGTACAGTTAATCACAATAAAATACCAAATAGAAAACAAACTAAATTGGGAATCAGATAAGGCAATATGGCCATTTGACAGAATTGGTAAGTTTAAACGTACCAGGAATTTGTTTTGGCATATTGATATAATATAATGTAATATTAAAAGATATTTACAGAATATTAGAATCAGAAACAGAAACAGATTTATTGTCAAGTAGGTGTACGCCTACCTGAAATTTGCTCTGGTGTATGGGTTCATACAGTAAACATAAAAACATAAAAAGAGGTCAAATGCAGAAAATGCAGGGCAGGAGTGCAAAAGTGAGTGTGCAATGTCCATTGTGCAATGGAAAGAAGTGCAATGTGAGTTAACATAACTCAGACTTGGGGTTAGGGGGTGGGACAAGAGTCCAAGACAGGTGGGGATCCCGGGCCTTGTTCATAAGGCCAGCTGCACCTGGGAAAAAGCCTAGAGGCAAGCAGGTGCACCATCATTGTCTTTAGCAGGTTGAACTACTTCAGCAGCTTACATACTTCAGCTGCTGCAGGAAAATACATCCTCAGAATATAAATAAGTGGAGGATCTTTGCAGTCTAGAGGTATTGTGCAAACATGAGAGTTAAATATATTATAAAATATATTATAAAATAATGGAGTCCATACTTTCCAGCTTTTTGGAATGTCGTTTGTGGCTGTTTAAGCCTAATGTGGGTTTTTCCTGCCTGTATAGTATTAAACATCAGGACTGTCTTTCAAAGAGACAGTAAAACTTGTTCAAGTCGTTGGCTAGGCGTGCACTTTTTAAACACTGTGTGCAAAATTTAATTGCATTTGCGATTAAATCGCGATATGGCAAAATGCGGGTTTTCTAAACGCAAATTTTGCACACAGTGTTTAAAAAGTGCAATAATTAGTTTGACCAACTTAGTTATCATTCCAAGCCCAGGTGAGAAGCATTAGAGGTACCTTTGCACAGTGTGTTTTGTGGTACTGTAAAAAGATTGCATTCTGACTTCGAGTAAAGCTTTCTTTTCAGCAACAGCAGTTTTGTTTTCTGACTCACTGTAGGAATGTACTTTGTTAACTCTGTCTCAGTTCTATGTTTTTTTAAGAACTCTGAAAATATTTTTTCCTACAGACAACCTTGAACGGTTGTGCAAAAATGCAGTGTTGTTTCAGTTTTTATTATCTTAAATTTTGTTCCTATATTTTTTCTTCTTATTCTACCTCTGCATCATGCAGAATGGACACATGCACATGTTTTGTTTTGTTACTCAGTCCACTACCTCTAATAAACTTGACTGGCTTGACCTTTCGGAGTAATTTGATTTGTGTGTGTTTCTGTGTGTGTGCTTGCTCTGTGAAAATGCTGCTCTCCGCTGTCCCTCTCTGCTCTGTGGGGCAGCGTGGGAAATCTTAAGACTGTTGCTATGGAGACGATTTGTTTGTTTATTTATTTGGATCCCCATTAGCTTCCATAGAATGGTTGCTAGTCTCCCTGGGGTCCGTCGTGAGTATACATGGATATAAAACACAGTGATACATAGAAAAATACATCAAATTGTAGCATTCACGTGTCACAAAATATACATCAATCAATACATCATAAATATAATATAAACACGTTCTACACAAAATCACACAGATAAAAAGGATCTAACAAACACAATTACGCTTTTAATAGCTAATAAATTACTCAAGAATCTGTTCTAAGAATGACAAAAAGTGACGTCTTACTGACCTCTTAAAAGTTGTGCTATTCTCTATATTTCTTTTAACAAAGGGCAGCTTGTTCCAACTCAAAGAAGCTCTGAAGAGAACAGTTTTAAACATATAATTTGTTGAGGGTGCAATTCAGTACATTGCCTGTGGAAGAGAAATTAGAATTAAAACGTTTGGGGCCACACAGAACAGACGGCTTGATCCTGCTGCAGCATGGTGAGAAAGTAATTTGAATTTGAATTTGAACTTATGACAGAAAGACATGGTTAACAGCTTAACAGGAGGAGGTGTCAGAGTCCATCTTGTACAAGTTGAATTCCTCTCATCTAACGTGTGTGTGTTATTTGATGTCATGCCGTTATGTTCATGCAGGCTTTGGGAGAGAAAACATTAATCAGATTGCATTTTGTGTATGAATATTTGGAGGAATGAACTTCAAGAAGTGTGTGTGTGTGTGTGTGTGTGTGTGTGTGTGTGTGTGAGAGAGAGAGTGTCGTCTCTGTGAACGAGTGTGTGTGTGATACATCTTAGTTAATCACAACCTGCTGTTTTCAAAAGAATACTCTTTGGCATTTTGGCAGCACACACAACAGATAACCCAGTTTTCAGTACAGCTAAGTTTGCCTAAGAAGTTGAATATCATAATAGTTACAGTCGTATGCAAAAGTTTAGGTACCCCTGCTAATCTTCATTACTTTCATTTATAAATTGTTGGGCGTTTGGATCTGGAACTTCTTTGTCACATATATAATACTACATGGACACAGTGATATTTTAGAAGTGAAATAAGGTTAATTAGATAAACAGAGAATATGCCACATGTATAATAACAGAATTAGACAGGTGCATAAATTTGGGCACCCCAACAGAAAAATCACAATAATATTTACTAGAGCCTCCTTTTGCCAAAATAACAGCCTCTAGACGCTTCGTATAGCCTCTGATGAGTGTCTGAAATCTGGATGAAGGTATTTTGGACCATTCGTCCTTACAATACAGCTCCAGCTCCGTAAGGTTAGATGGGTGCCTAGCGTGGACAGCCCGCTTCAAGTCATACCATATATTTTCAATTATATTCAAGTCTGGGGACTGGGATGGCCTTTCCAGAACATTGTAGTTGTTCCTCTGCATAAATGGCTTAGTGGATTTGGAGCAATGTTTCGTGTTATTGTCCTGCTGGAACACCCAACTCCGCCGTAACCTCAGCTTTGTTACAGATTCTTGAACATTATTGTCAAGAATTTGCTGGTACTGAGTTGAATCCATGCGATCATCAACTTTAACTAGATTTCCAGTTCCTGTACCAGCCACACAGTCCAACAGCATGATGGACCCCCCACCAAATTTTACTGTGGGCAGCAAGTGCTTTTCTAGGAATGCTGTATTCATTTGCCTCCATGCGTAACGCCTCTTGTTGTGACCAAATATCTCTTTCTTTGTCTCATCATTCCACAGCACTTTGTTCCAAAATGAGCCTGACTTGTTCAAATGTAGTTTGGCAAACCTCAAGCGGGCTTGTTTGTGGCGTGTTTGCGGAAAAGGCTTCGTCTGCATCAATCTCCCACACAGCTGTTTTCTGTGCAATGTGCGCTGAATGGTTGAGCAATGCACAGTGACACCATCTGCAGCAAGATGACCTTGCATGTCTTTGGAGGTGGTCTGAGGTTTATTCTTGACCATTCTGACCATTATTCGCCTTTGCCTCTTTGTTATTTTTCTTGGCCTGCCGCTTCTGGCCTTAGCATGAACTGTGCCTGTTGCCTTCCACTTCATAATAAAATGCATCACAGTGGAAACTGATAGCTGGATAACTTTTTGTAGCCTTCCCCTAAACCAAACTGCTGAACAATTTTTGTTTTCAGATCATTTGATAACTGTTTTGATGCCCCTATGTTGCCACTGTTCAGAGGAGAATCAAAGAGAAGCACAACTTGCAATTGGCTACCTTTAATACCTTTTCTAATGGTTGGATGCACCTTTCTATGGAATTGAAGGCTTAACGAGCTATTCAGACTAATTCTGTGTTGCAGTTTATCAGCATTGAGTAGGTACAGGTATTCAAATCAACAAAATTATGTGGGTGCCCAAACTTTTGCACAGCCTATTTTTCACATTTGATTTAATTTCACACCACTAAATACTGCTACACTAAATATCTTTTTATATTGTCTGGAAAACACCCCAGCACTCAGTGATAACTAGAAAATTAATATTTTACCACTGTGATCTTTTTTGGTGAAGACAGAGTAAATTATCATGCAGCCTTAGAGGGGTGCCTAAACTTTTGTTTACGACTGTATGTATCTAGTGATTAACGTCCTTAACCCCTTAATCCATGGCATTCCAGTTCTCACTTTAAATATGTTTTCCCCCAGTAGGGATTATAGTCATAATCTGGAAGTCTTTATTACAGTGGCCCATCCAAACAGTTTTTTTTTTAACTGAGATTCTTTCACACACACACACACACACACACTCTCTCTCTCACAGTCACAACACTCTCTCACACACACACATACACACACACTATTTTTCTCCCTCACACACTTCTTGGAAGTTCAGTTCAACTCAATCTGATACGTTTTTTTTCCTCAAAATGTTGTACAAAATGGACTCTAACATATCCATGGTGACCCCCCCCCCCCCCCCCCCCCCCTTTAGTTTTGCTTCTTGTTTCTTCGACGACAGATACAAGAAATTCTGCTCTTTACCAAAACTTCGCCTCACTCTCTCTCCGTATACCCTCTCTTTCTCACTTCTCCTCTCTCTCTCCCTCTCTCTCAGTCTATCGTTCTGTATGGTCTCCTGTCTCCATTCTCTGGACTAGCAGTAAGACAGTTAGGCTACTTTAAGAGTACAACTACAGTTGTGTGTTTGATAATGAAAGAAGTAGCCAGGAAATGGCAGCGTGTGTTTGACGAATCTACTTACAACCACTAATACTGCTATAATTATTGCTAACATTACCACTGGTACTACTATCAGTACTTTTATATTCCTACGACTACTTTTCCAACTTCTTAACTCTCTAAGTTCTTCTTTTCTGATTCTGATTCTCATTCCCTCCCTCCCTTTCTCTTTCTTTTCCTTTTCTGATTTTCATTCCCTCTCTCTCATCTTTCATCTCTCCTTATTTATCTCTCTTGTCTGTCTTTTTTCTTAGAATAGAATGGCCACTGACACACACACACACACACACACACACACCAAACCACTGAAAGATCACGAGGCCGGATGGAAACTGAAACTGAAAGGCAGCCGTGTGTGTGTGTGTGTGTGTGTGCGTGCGTGTGTGTGTGAGATTGTGTGTGTCTCTGTGAGTATGCGTGTGTGTGTCTCAGTGAGTGTGTGTGCATGTGTGTCTCTGTGAGTGCTTGTTTCTCCGTGAGTGGTGTCTCCGTGTGTGTGTGTCTCTGTTAGTGTGTGTGGATGTGTGAGTCTCCGTGAGTGTGTGTCTCTGTGTGTGTGTGTGTCTCTGTGACTGTGTGTGCGTGTGTGTCTCCTTGACTGTGTGTGTCTCTGTGACTGTGCGCGTGTGTGTGTGTGTGTGTGTCTCTCCGTGACTGTGTGTGTCTTGTCCTGAACAGACCTGTCTTGTTTAATGAGAGATAAATGATAGTGGATCCGGTTTCTTTCTGGCGGTGCATCTTATTGAGAGTGTGTTTGAGAGGGGCAGATAAAAAGAATGTGTGTGTGTGTGTGTGTGTGTGTGTGTGTGTGTGTGTTTGTGTGTGTTTTAATTTTGTGATTTCACAAATTTCTCTTATTACTGCAGTATTTCTGTAAAGTCATGGAAATTCTGCATTATTTGCCATAGACTTTATTCTACTGCAATTTCAACCATACAGGGAATGAGCTGGAGAGAGACGGGGTGGGATCGGGAAATGTTCTTATTCAAACTCAGATCCCCGTGGGCGTTCAATTCCATTCATGGTCGCGGGGCTGTTGCCGCTTGCTCCACAGCTCCCCCACATGCATTCAACTTCTTAACATCATGACAGTCTTAAGAAAACACAAATGTGTTATGTGTATTATCATTACAGACAGGAAGCAGTCAAGGCATCACTACGTTTTAGGATCCGTCCAGCTACCCGTCCTCATCCTCATCCTCGGAGTGGTGGTCATGATGAAGAAGAGACTTCAGGTAAGTGACACAGGTGAACAGGTGTGTAAGGAGGCCATCAGTGAGAGTGACTGAGTGAGTTTTCAGCCAGGTCTATTAGGTGTCTTCCTATGTTTCGGACAATGAACCTTCAGCATATTCCCAACAGACCTAAATGGTGCTTCTTTAAAAGTAATAATTTGGGGGGTCCATGTATCAGCGAGTGATGCCATGAAGATTCCACAGCTTTCCAGAGTACAGTGTGTAATTTGTCCAGAGTACAGTGGAGTCATTTGTCCAGAGTACAGTGGAGTCATTTGTCCAGAGTACAGTGTTGTCATTTGTCCAGAGTACAGTGGAGTCATTTGTCCAGAGTACAGTGGAGTCATTTGTCCAGACGGCCATTAAAAGACGGACTTAACTAAAAGTAATAGTATGTTTGTTCAGCCTATAGTTTCTACGCAGTTGACAAAACAGTCAAAACTTCTAACACAAAAAAATGAAATTGTATAGTGGCTAAAGTGGCTTCTTCAAATGGTTTATAAATGTTTGTGTTTGTTGTTTATCCAGAAGCACAACATGGAAGACACTGCTGTTACTGAAGGCAACCAGCCGAACAATGAGGTTGTGACTAAAGACCCACGTTGAGATGCATGAAGAAAGTTATATTTGTATTTGAATGTTTAATATATGTTTTTGTATTAGCTAATGTTGGATTCTGTGGTCTCTATTTTTATATATTTGCAATGTATAAGCTAATTTTAGTTTACAATGTTTACAAGTTCTTCAAAAATGTGAAGCCTCTTAACCTCGTACCTCTTAACCAGGGTTTCCCAACCCATGGGCCGTTTTATTCTTGTTAGCGATTAGCAATTCCTCTGTTGTGTTGCTTTAAGCATGAAACCATTTCTAAGTGGCAGTGAGTGCACTACTCTTACACTGCACTCAAAACCTCATAAAACCTCAAAGCCACATATTTAAATCATTATTTCAATTATTTAAATAATTAAATTGACCTATTTGAACATTATTTGAGCCTATTTGTTTGCATGTCTGTAGCATCAACTGTTTTAATTAGGCCTAGCTGAGTGGTCTTTTTGCATGTTTCATCACTTGTTTTGAGTGCATGCTATATTTTGGGTCTATTCTGGTTTTATTTCCTTGATTGTTTGCTGGGCACAAATAGGCCTAGGCCTACTGCAGTTAAGTTCTTTTGTTTCAAAACTATTGGATTATAAATCCCTTTTGACTGAAAATGCTCTGTGTGGTTTAATGTTGTTTTCTAGGGAAAGATTTTCTTGTATTATTTTCAAGGCTCCCACCTGTAGCAGGTGCTGATGTTGCTCTTTGTGACACATAACAATCACTTATTAATAGGAATGGAAGATTAGCTCAAATAAGCAGGGTGTCAGTTGGGGTTGGGCCCCGACCTGTTACAAATAGTTGGGCCTCGGAGTAGAAAAGGTTGGGAACCCCTGCTCTAAACCACTGGTCCCACCCTCAGAGGGCCAGCCTTCAGCCTTCACTGCCAGCCTCCAGCCTCAGAGGGCCAGCCTTCAGCCTTCACTGCCAGCCTTCAGCCTCAGAGGGCCAGCCTTCAGCCTTCACTGCCAGCCTTCAGCCTTCACTGCCAGCCTTCAGCCTCAGAGGGCCAGCCTTCAGCCTTCACTGCCAGCCTTCAGCCTTCACTGCCAGCCTTCAGCCTCAGAGGGCCAGCCTTCAGCCTCAGAGGGCCAGCCTTCAGCCTCAGAGGGCCAGCCTTCAGCCTTCACTGCCAGCCTTCAGCCTCAGAGGGCCAGCCTTCAGCCTCAGAGGGCCAGCCTTCAGCCTTCACTGCCAGCCTTCAGCCTCAGAGGGCCAGCCTTCAGCCTCAGAGGGCCAGCCTTCAGCCTTCACTGCCAGCCTTCAGCCTCAGAGGGCCAGCCTTCAGCCTCAGAGGGCCAGCCTTCAGCCTCAGAGGGCCAGCCTTCAGCCTTCACTGCCAGCCTTCAGCCTTCACTGCCAGCCTTCAGCCTCAGAGGGCCAGCCTTCAGCCTCAGAGGGCCAGCCTTCAGCCTTCACCCTCAGAGGGCCAGCCTTCAGCCTCAGAGGGCCAGCCTTCAGCCTTCACCCTCAGAGGGCCAGCCTTCAGCCTCAGAGGGCCAGCCTTCAGCCTTCACCCTCAGAGGGCCAGCCTTCAGCCTCAGAGGGCCAGCCTTCAGCCTCAGAGGGCCAGCCTTTACTGCCAGCCTTCAGCCTCAGAGGCTTCACATGGGAGGCATATCACCTCATTGACTCTCCTTCAAGGCAAGGCCAGCCAGACACTAAGGCTGAAGGAAGGAGAGGGGGGGGGGGGGGGGGGGGGTGGGCTTTACTCCTGAGAGAAAGTAAAGTGTCACTAAGCTGTACGTAAAGGTCAGTTTACACATCATCAAATATAACCTGCTGTTTGTGCAGTCCTGGCTCTCATAATAGGTAAACAAACTAAAGTTGCTTGAACAATACACTTTTCCAGCCCAGCATTAAGCACTACGCCTTTAAATCGAGTGGCATTAATTCTACCACGACATCAGTCTCCTGAGAGGATCTGTGGTTGAAGGCTGCCCTCTAGTGGGAAAGTTGTGGTACTGTCACCATGTGTTTTCAGACAAGGCGCATGGGAGTGTCCGCTAATTCGAAATTCAGTTCAAACATTTTTAGTTGTATATTTATTTCATGCAACACAGATAAATGGTCGATAAATACAACTAGACTATTTTTGTGGGGAAAAGAGTAAATCTCTGACCTCCCTGCTATCTGACACGAGTCTTTAAGTAGAAGTGGCATGGCAACAGCAGGTTCATGGTATTCATCAGATAAGGCAGACACCATCTCTGCAGTCAGGCCACCAGGAAAGCCTTCTCTAAACTCTGATCCGCTCTCTCCTCTACAATAACACACACATACACACACACACACACACACACACACACACACACACACACACACACACACACACACACACACACACACACACACACACAGAGAGAGAAGGCAGACTCCATCTCTGAAGTCAAGCCACCAGGTAAGCATTCTCTAAACTCTGATCCCCTCTCTCCTCTACAATAAGCGTCTTGTGATTGGGTGCAGTGGGACGTATTTATTATGCTTATTCACTCAACGCAACCTGAAGGTTTGAAACAGAAACAAGAAGCGCTGAATGTGGTTGTACCGAGGAGGATTTCTGAAGAGGATTTACTGTGAGAAAGATTAATCATTTTTAGCAATAAACCCAGTTTACTTTTCTTGAAGTCAGCTACTTAACTGTCACCAACATACAGGACATCTCCAAAGGAGAGATATCTTGCGTGGTGCAACTTCATAGACTACACACTGTGACAGTCTGAAGCGCTCATGACACCTGCCCCAAAATTAAAAAAGAAACAGGGAGGACCAAGTGACCTGATATTATTTATTAAGATGACAGGCTACTTGCCTGAAGACATTCAACCACATAGCCAGGCTAGTCTTATAAATATCACTTTGACACGAAAAGATTTTAAGGATCTTGATCTCCGCAAACAATACATCTTACACACAATGGATTAACACATGTAACCTGGAGGAACCATGAGCAAAACACCACATGGAACACAAACAAGCAGCAGACCACAGGTGACGCACTTCTCCAATATGTCCCGTGTGTTCCACTCGCAATATATTGTTCAGCTCGTTTCAACAACAGCGATATGTTTTGCAGAAACAGAAGCGCACGTTACTTAACAGTTTCGGTGCCATTATTCCCAATATATTGTTCAGCTCGTTTCAACAACAGCGATATGTTTTGCAGAAACAGAAGCGCACGTTACTTAACAGTTTCTGTGCCGTTATTCACGGGCAGAGTGGAGTTCGTGGGCTTGATGTTCTGTCCCGAGGACCAGAAGAAGATGTAGTACACCGCGAGACCCAGAGCAACCACGGAGACGCTCATTAAATAGGCGATGGCCATCGCCACCTTCACCCAGACCTTGGTGGTGGCGTGGATCTTTTTGACCCACTGGTCACTTGGGTAGCTGGGTCTCCTGTCTGCTCGGTCCTTGGTGTTCCGCCCTCCCTTCATGCTGGTTGTTAAAGCTGGTTATCCGAAACTTGATGCGTTTTGTGTCAGGCGAAAGTCGGAAAGTCAAAATGCTTTATAGGCCTATGGTTTTCTTTTCTGAGTTGATACAAAGTTGTTAGTTTTGACGTCGGTTGTTCGAGGTGAGCAGACGCGTGGTGAAGTCGGAGACGGGATGAGCGAGCGCATCACACGGAGTTTCCGCGCGCCACGCCCAACCCAGCCCCAACCCAACGGATGACTCTCACTCGGCTACTCTAATTATCCCATAACCGTTTCTGCTCGCACACTGCGAGCCGCTCCCGGTGAGGTGGCGGCGGGGTACAGATGCTCGAGTGGCCTACATCTAAAGGATGGATTTTAAATGGCCAAGTCGGGTCGTGTTCGCTAAACGTACCAACGCATCACGTTGTTGTTAGTTGAGATATGTCAGTTAAGTTGCTGATAACCTGTTGCACGTGTATAATCCTGAACACATTAGGTGAACATGAAGCAGGAACCTGCCGCCCGTCAGGAGTAGAAATCGCCAAATCAGTCATTTATATCTGAAAGTAGGCCTCAGTAAAATGACAGAGACGGTTGTCTGCCAGTATTAATGACTTTAACTAGTGAGTTAAACTCTGTTATCTCTGTGGAATTGGTATAAAATGCACACACACACACACACACACACACTATTCATTGCACTTGTGTGGTTATTCCATAGACTCATTTAAAATGACACCCATCCAAAATTAAATATTTTAATAACATTATAAATGCTTAATAGACCAACAGAACTGGATGAAGAGGTTTGGAAGTAGCTCAGAATTCTACCCAACTTGCACTGATAAAAATGAACCACTAACAAAGCAGTCAAGAGTCGGTCAAGAACAGCCGTGATGTGTACGAATGGAGCCAGTGTAGCGTAGTGTAGTGAAGTAATGGGGTCATTAGTGCTCTGACAACGGAAGACGCCAATCTTCCACAACACACCCTGGAAGAGACGCACACACACACACACACACACACACACACACACACACACACACCCTGGAGGAGACGCACACACACACACACACACACACACACACACACACCCTGGAGGAGACGCACACACACACACCCAGGAGGAGACGCACACACCCTGAAGGAGACGCATACAAACACAGGAGACGCACACACACACACACTCACACACTCTGGAGGAGACGCACACACACACACACACCTCCTGGAGGAGACGCACACACACACACACACACACACTCACACACTCTGGAGGAGACGCACACACACACACCCTGGAGGAGACGCACACACACACACACACACACACACTCTGGAGGAGACGCACACACACACACACACTCACACACTCTGGAGGAGACGCACACACACACACACACACACTCACACACTCTGGAGGAGACGCACACACACACACACACTCACACACTCTGGAGGAGACGCACACACACACACCCTGGAGGAGACGCACACACACACACACACACACACTCTGGAGGAGACGCACACACACACACCCTGGAGGAGACGCACACACACACACACACACACACACACACACTCACACACTCTGGAGGAGACGCACACACACACACACACACCCTGGAGGAGACGCACACACACACACACCCTGGAGGAGACGCACACACACACACACACACACTCACACACTCTGGAGGAGACGCACACACACACACACACTCACACACTCTGGAGGAGACGCACACACACACACCCTGGAGGAGACGCACACACACACACACACACACACTCTGGAGGAGACGCACACACACACACACTCACACACTCTGGAGGAGACGCACACACACACACACACTCACACACTCTGGAGGAGACGCACACACACACACCCTGGAGGAGACGCACACACACACACACACACACACTCTGGAGGAGACGCACACACACACACCCTGGAGGAGACGCACACAGACACACACACACACACACACACACTCACACACTCTTGAGGAGACGCACACACACACACACACACCCTGGAGGAGACGCACACACACACACACCCTGGAGGAGACGCACACACACACACACACACACTCACACACTCTGGAGGAGACGCACACACACACACACACTCACACACTCTGGAGGAGACGCACACACACACACCCTGGAGGAGACGCACACACACACACACACTCTGGAGGAGACGCACACACACACACACTCACACACTCTGGAGGAGACGCACACACACACACACACTCACACACTCTGGAGGAGACGCACACACACACACTCACACACTCTGGAGGAGACGCACACACACACACACACACTCACACACTCTGGAGGAGACGCACACACACACACACACCTCCTGGAGGAGACGCACACACACACACACACTCACACACTCTGGAGGAGACGCACACACACACACGCTGGAGGAGACGCACACACACACACACACACACACTCTGGAGGAGACGCAGGCACACACACACCTCCTGGAGGAGACGCACACACACACACCCTGGAGGAGACGCACACACACACACACACACACACACTCACACACTCTGGAGGAGACGCACACACACACACACACTCACACACTCTGGAGGAGACGCACACACACACACCCTGGAGGAGACGCACACACACATACACACACACACTCACACACTCTGGAGGAGACGTACACACACACACACACACCCTGGAAGAGACGCACACACACACACCCTGGAGGAGACGCACACACACACACACACACACACTCACACACTCTGGAGGAGACGCACACACACACACACCCTGGAGGAGACGCACACACACACACACACACACACACTCACACACTCTGGAGGAGACGCACACACACACACACACTCACACACTCTGGAGGAGACGCACACACACACACCCTGGAGGAGACGCACACACACACACACACTCACACACTCTGGAGGAGACGCACACACACACACACACACCCTGGAAGAGACGCGCACACACACACCCTGGAGGCAGTGGCGCGGGAAGGGGGGTGCTGAGGGCGCTGCAGCTCCCCCTATAGCTCCAGGCCCGGAAAAATAAATAAGCTCTTACTCATTATTATG
>NC_137922.1:56073877-56103877 GCF_963457725.1 Sprattus sprattus | reverse complement strand
AACTCATTGACACTTTATAAGACAAGTTAGCTTACTGAATAGGTATTATAGCACTACCAGAATGACCTCTCCACTGTTTTGTGTGCAGACTAAAATGCTCCACTATTTCCTGTAAGTGAAAATAGACATCAGTGGTGAAGTTCAGAACTCACAGGACGTCGCAGCCGTCTCAAAGGTAACAAGATAAAGATTCTGCTTTTGTAATTACTAGCTTAATCACTAAATACATGTTGAATTAATGTCAACTGTCGAGGCCTAAAAGCTCCAGAGGGCAGAGAGGGCATAGTAGTGCTGGGAGTCTTTTCCACAAGATTGTTCTATTTAAATCATTAAAATTAAGTGTTTGGGACGGCTTAATTATCTTCTTCATACAGCTTAAACAAATCCCACAAATCACATTTTAACGTTTCAAACGTACATATAACAACATTTGTTTTACTTCTGAATGGTGCATGTTATAAATATTACATTTTAGATCAAATTACATATCAGTAGCCTAGTCTATGCAGGAATTCTGTGGCTTAACTAAACAAGTGCGACTGATTTTTCACAGTCCTCTTTCCCATAATCTCATATACCGATTTCAATCAGAGGTCCGAGATTAAGTGGAGTTTTTCCGTCAGCCTTTTAATTGACTGTCTTTGTCTTTAGCAAAGTTTGTGCATGTGTGCTTGTGTGTGTGTGCGTGTATTAATTTGGCGAACACCGGTCTGTTATGCCGTGCAGTGCATTTTAAAATACTACCCTCACGCGGTCAGCGTCCCTATATTTTTGTTGACATTATTTTTTGACATCAGGATGCCTTGTAGAATCATTACTATAAATGTGAAACATAATTGTTTATGATACAAAATATTCTCGTATTTATTATTATTACAAATATTTAAATCCGAGGATGTCTGTAGAATTGATGTGAACGCAATCACCAACGATTTCTCACAAATTCAGCCCTTAAGCACATAGGCACACTCCAATCTGGCCGATTAACGACTGTGTTCTTAAATTCAGTTTGATGAGGAGCATTATTTGATGAAGAGGGACAGTATACATTAATAAACATTAAAATGTAAATGCACCCAATTATAGCCAAAAGGCTAGTTTTCATTGGCAGTGCAACTGCCAGTGTGAAAATGGCTAAACAACTTAAAAAAGGCATTAACATATATATCAAACATAACATTGACAAATAAAATAAAATAAAATAAAATAAAATAAAATAAAATAAAATAAAATTGTTCAAAGTTAAAAAACGAATCCCAGATGAGAAAACTTTCATGAATGCCAGAATTGTCCCAGGAACTCCGTAAGTGGAGTAACTGAGTTCGAGAATAAGGTCCAATGTCTGTCAACCGCTTTACATATCGTGTAGCATAGCGGCGGTGACAGGGGAGAGAGGAGGAAAAAGAGGAGGGTATGTGCTTTGTCCAAAATCATCTTCTTTTTAATCAGCACGTTGGTTAAGCTACAAGCTATTGATTGTTCAAGTTTGAGCTTTTTGACAAAGCAGGAGAAATATCACTTTTCATGTTACAAGCTTGTGTTTGTTGAACTAATGGTGCAATACACTAGCTTTTACTTGTAGCTGTTTTACTGGTTGGTTTCCTCACAATCAGACAGTATACGGCTGATTGACTGGAATACAGAGCTGCCGGTAGCCCCGCCCTTTGGAAACAGCATGTGAACCAAACCACTTTGAGAAATAGGGGGATCATGATTTTTCAACATTAAAAACATTAATAACATTAACATTACGATTATAATTAAAACCGCTTCTAATGCTGTGCTTTTATTTAATATGACTATATTATTCAGAATTATTTCTTTGTGTTTACAATGATTGTTGGGGGACAACTTTATTTACAGTTTAGTCCTTGTAATCCTGTCAAGAAACCACAGCAATATTGTCAACTTTAACCAAACCGCTACCCACCTAGTGCCTTTGACCACACCTTTGCCGCCAGCTTTATTGCTTGGCAACAGAGCGCATGCTCTCCCGTTTCCGCCAGCCATTGTCATCAAAATAGGTGGCAAAGCTTTTTTACAAAGAAATATCAAGACACAAAAAATAGCAGAAAGAAGACAGCATAAACAAAACAAAAAACTTGTGGATTCTCCACACCAATTTTAGACATTAGTGCTGCGTTAAGGCTATACATCCTCCCTACACATGCAAACACAAGGTTTTTGTTCATATTTTATGCTATAGGCCTAACCATCCATCCATTACACGTAAGCTTACACTAACACACAGGAAACTAAGAAAACATACTTATTCTGCAACATAACAGCATATCGCACAAAGAATTGTTTGCTGTTTATAATTGTGTTGCATATTCTTCACTATAAATGTCCAAACATTTAATTTCCCTGTGCATTTAGTGGAAGGAAAAGTCCTCAACGTTTACTACAATGCAATCATCACGTTTATATGATATTCCTGTTATACTAAATTCGAGATATCAGTTTTCTGGGCTCCAGAGGATTATTAAACTGGAATGAGGTTGCCGATGAACCACGCCATCTGGGTATCTGCTATTATGATCTTGACATGCAGCTTTTGTGTTTCACTGAGGATGGCAGCACTTTGATTATCATATGAACATACTGTCAAATAACTGTTTGTCGGTGTACAGTCAGGCAATCTAAGGGAAAAACAAACTGTATCTTTTTTAATGAACTCTTATTTCTAATCTGTGCAACTGCTTCTTCTTGTTTTACCTTTTTGCAATCAGTTTGTTTTTAAGGTCAATGTCCAGCACATGCCTGTTTTGACATTCCAAAAGAGGGTTTTCTTATACGTACAATCAGTATAAATTTAACTTTAAATGTTGATCTTTAGATGGATAAGGTGCACAATCTGCTTCAAGAATACAACCTTCAACAATACTACAAGAGTTTTCTTGACCATGAAGTCAAGGATGAGAAGGATTTCATTGATCGAATCACTGAAAAAAATTTGATTGATATAGGTAAGCAGAGAAAGGAGGTGGTGCCTCAATCATTTACATATCCCCAGTATAGCCTCTGTGAATGTGTCATGAACATATGAACAAATGATTATCTGTTGGTGTATTTAAGATGCTTTGATATACTGTGAGATGTACCATATATTGTTCTGTCATTAGGTCTATCTCAAGTGGAGAGGAACAGATTCAGAAGAATGATGGAACACATTCAGAGACTCGGAGTCGTTGGTGCATCTGCAGTGCATCACATGCCTGTCAAGAAGTCACTACAAGAATACCGTCTCATGTACACATTCCCAAAGTGTCCACAGACTAAAGAACTACCTGGTAAGTTTTGATTCTAAAGCATGCAGAGTGTTATAGTGGATAGAGACCTCATGCTGAGTTGTATATTCTTACTGGTTTAACAAGACTAGCTACATCACCAGAAAGATGTCTATACATTTAGTTTGTGTTATTGCTGTAATTAGCAGCATTAGAGTACAATTTCATATGTCCCCTTTTCCTTTCAGGCATGGATCCTACACAGAACACCATTGAAGATGTTATGCTCAGAGTTTGCCATCAGGAAAACGTTGGTCACAATATGTCCGTATGCCTGTTCACTGCCGACGGCATGCCACTGACTGATGACCCCTTCTTCAATACGTGTGAGTGGTCAACACTGCAGACTATGGTTTTATAAATATGAACTAATCAAATGAATGAAAGATTGTCTTCTTTCTATAATTCACAGCCCATTTTTACAATCCTTATGTGGTCCTGAACAACCACATGTTTGCTCTGACGACATTCAGTAAATCCTTCCATCCCACAGGGTCCCTTGCTGATAGGCATATTGAAAATGGCAGTGAACATTATGCTATATTCACTCCAAAGGAGAACCTTAAACTCTCCCCTAAGGGACCAAAACCACCAACTGAGGGAAGCCAAGGGGATGATGTGGTTCGTTGTCACATCATGCTGCAAGTATGATAAGGATAAGCCTCTTGATAAGGAGTTTTGCTTTTTATTCTGGATTGATTGTCATACAAAGCACACCAACGCAGGCTCACGCACACACACACACACACACACACACACACACACACACACACACACACACACACACACACACACCCACACCCACACCCACACAAAATAATTTGACAAAATAAAACAAAAAACTTCAAGGTAAATACCAACCAATGAAGAGAACAGTACCTCAAAGTACAAATCAAAGAAGACGGTGTCTGTGGGAAAAGGTAATGTTTTTTTTGCCACAAATACAGATGTCCTTGTACATGCCCTTGCTATGTCCGTGAGTGTACTTTTGTGAACTATTTTCAGGGTAACTTTGAAATCAAGGTGGACTTTGAGTCGGACACACTGATAGAGCTGAGAACAAGACTATCTGCTGAAAGTGGAATACCAGGACATGTGCTACACTTAAGGTAATGCCTCTTAAACTAAACATTTCCCATTTGCCCATTTGCCTTTTTTTAATCAACAGGAAAAAACTCAAATAAAGGAGATCCTAGGAAATAGGGTCCTCAGGTTACACATTTGAGCTTCTAAGATGACATGAAATGATGAGTGACTGCTAGCATAATGTACAGCTCCCTGTGACCAGGAAAACTTCAGAATTACTGCAGTAAGATCTCATTAGTCCATAGGTTTAGCCAAAGTTTTTGATGAATTTTGTTTGAGCTTTCATTGACTCTACAGTGGGAAGGGAGAGGAAATGTAAGTACCTCTGGAAGGGGCTTTAGGTAGGCTGGCTCCAGACAGTTGGCTTGAAAGTTATTAACATTGTATTGTTTTGTTGAATGCTTTAACACTCAATACATTTCTTTTAAATATATTCTTTATCCACAGAAACATGGAATGGGATATTTCCCTTTCACTGAAAGGTCTCGGAATAACGGAAGAGTCCGTCTTGACATTCTCATTGTCATCATTTGATGAGTACCATCCTGCCCCACCACAGCTCTTTACAAGTGATGTAAACCCCTCAGTGCAGCAAACACAGCTGGGCATGAGTGTTTTTTATGCAACCTTGCATTCTGTCGTAAGTAGTTTACCCTGGGAGCTTGAAATATTGCAATACTTGTATTTTCCATAATTATGGACTGCAATTGTATTAAGAAATTCATTTTTCTATGACATTTCACATCAAACGAGGGCCATCCTGTGGTTATTTGTGATATCGCATTTAAAAAAAACTGTCCTTGTTAAAAGGGATAACTGATGAATTTGTGAGAAACCGTTGGTGATTGCGTTCATGACAACAATACAGACATCCTCGGATTAAAATAATTGTAATAATAATAAATAGGAGAATATTTCTATCATTAACAATTACGTTTCACATTTATAGTCATGATTCTACGAGATATCGTGATGTCATAAAAATAAACTAGAAAATGCATTTCCTGAAGGAAATACCAGTGCATGAAATGCAAAAGTTAGGAAAGGAAGAAGAAAAGAAAGAAGAGTGAAAGAAGGAAAGAAGAAAGGAAAGAAGAGTGGAAGAAGGAAAGAAGAAAGGATAGAAGAGTGAAGAAAGAAGAGAAGAGAGGATGAAGGAAAGAAGAGTGAAAGAAGGAAAGAAGAAAAGAAAGAAGAGTGAAGAAAGGAAAGAGGAGTGGAAGAAGAAAAGAAAGAAGAGTGAAGAAAGGAAAGAAGAGTGAAAGAAGGAAATAATAGTTGAAGGAAAGAAGAAAAGGAAAGAAGAGTGAAAGAAGGAAAGAAGAAAGGAGAGTGAAGAAAGGAAAGAAAAGTGAAAGAAGGAAAGAAGAGTGGAAGAAGGAAAGAAGAGTGAAAGAGAAAAACTATAAAAAATATTGAAAAAAGGAGATAAAATGGAGTGAAGAAGAGAGATTGAGTGTGAGAGAAAGTAGACTGAGAGGGATAGAGAGAAAGATGGAGAGATGGAGAGAAAAAAAGTAGAGAATGGAAGGTGTCTTAATGTTCCTACACTGTAAAAAAAAAAAAAAAAAAGTTGGGTGAACTCAAAATTTTCAAACTTCAGTAAAATTTTAAGGCAACAAACTTCAGTAAAATTTTAAGGCAACAAACTTCAGTAAAATTTTAAGTTGGGCAATTAAACTCAATATTTTAAGTTCTGCTTTTGAGTTTGCTCAACTCTGAATTCTGATTTTGGTCAACTCAAGAGAAAGTTCTACTAACTCATAATTTTACATTGTAATAACATTTAATCCTTACTTGTGCCAACTCTCCCCTAAATTGTACTTACTTATTATTTAACATTGTAATAACATTTAATCCTTACTTGTGCTAACTCTCCCCTAAGTTGTACTTACTTATTATTTAACATTGTAATAACTTTTAATCCTTACTTCTGCTAACTCTCCCCTATATTGTACTAACTTATTATTTAACGTTGTAATAACTTTTAATCCTCACTTCAGCTAACTGTCCTGTAAATTGTAGTAATTTATAATTTTACATTGTAATGAGTTCTTATACAGAATTCACTTTAAATGGGTTTAGTTAGTATAGCAGAATAATTTAAGAGGAATTTAAAATCGCACACTGCTAGTTTATAATGTAACTCAACTTTATAATTTATAACCAGGAACTTCTAATCAAATGTATAGATAATTACAGACGCAACATATACATTCAAAACATTTGTTTTATTTATACTGTATCAAATCCCTTCCAAAAGGGGCAAGTAAATGCAAACTATCGAGACCATGTAACATGTTTCAGAAAAACCAACCAAAAAAAAAATGTTTCAGAAAAAACTAAATAAAATAAGATGCAAAATAAATGTAAAGTGGGAGATCGAGATACACAACAGTTGATTAATTAACATGGAGTTGGATGGACAGAAGGGAACAATTCCAGATCCAAGTAAATGTAAAGTGGGAGATCGAGAATACACAACAGTTGATTAATTAACATGGTGTTGGATGGACAGAAGGGAACAATTCCAGATCCAACACTTTACTTCACTGAAGAAGTTTGTTTTTTAGGGATCTGACCGTTGCAGAGAGGTCCGACCCCAGTTCCATTATGACCTTTTGGACAGTTTCAAAGGTGTATTTCAAATCCTTTGGGTAACTAAGGTTTAATGTATAGATCAGTCCAACAAGGTAGGCAAATGCAGTTGGCAGGTAAGGGAGATCTTGGAGGACAATCTCTTCTTCCAACACAAGAGCAACATTCCTGACACTTTTAGAGACTGCTCTGCTATCATCCTCCAACACAGTGAGGATACCCACAATGAGGCCTTTCGTCTGTCCCTCTTCTGGGTCAGTGTCCTTGTGTTGACAGACGGAAAACACCAATACATGAATTGCAAGACATTAGTAATTAAAATACTGTGAATCAGAATAAGCTCTTAATCTAAAATAACTCAAAATATTGTATAAACATTTTTTTTCCAAATAGAATTAATTATGAGTTTGACATATTAACTATTTCCATCCCATACACCACAATCAAAAATGTAACCCTCATACACACATCATATGACATCAATTAGGCTACATCAAGTCAAGGGCAGGACAGTGAAACTACCAAAGACACTCTGGACATGGTTAGGGAACCAGGAGGACAGAGAGGTTATGGTTGAAGACAACGTTAAATACAGCACTATAAATACAGTATAATAACATATTTACAATTTCTATTCATAGCCACTCACAAGACAGTTCCTGAAGAGCTTCTCCTGACTCTCACGGAGATACAAGGGAAGGCCCTTTAAAGCTGCAGTTTGTCTATGTGCAGTGATGTCATATGTCTGAAACAAGAGTTGCATGAAACATTACAAGATGTAATTAACATATAAGAAGTAGAGTAAACATGCAGGCAGCTGTCCTTTTCAATATCCAAAATGATTGCTACGATTACGATTGCTCACTGTGAAGGTATATCCACTGGAGGTGCTTTTTGTGTCACTGACAGGCTCATATCATTATCAGTGTCTGACAACATTATGAAAAGGCTCCCCACAGAGCAATGGCTTTTTGTTTTTAAGATTAAAATACCCTTTGTTTAACAAGAAAAAGCCGCTATATCACCTCGATTTGAAAACTGAATCAAAAACGTCTAAAAATGACCCATATATTCCACAATTCACACTACATGGACAAAGATGTAAACAGTGTTGTTGGACTGCTCATTAACTTCACTGGAGCAATTCCAAGAACGCGATTGGATAACAACGACAAAACGTCACGATTATCAGACCCAAAGTGTAGCTGCCCTCTCCATTTGCCTCGGGAATAAAGTTATCGATAACGACTTAATCAGCAATAACTGCAAGTGGCAACAATTTTTGTCTAAACGTGAATACAAACGTAGAACATATTTACAAAAACATGGCTTCTCCATATCCAGGGAACGTTAAAATGCACGAAATCGCACCTCGGCCCACCACCTATTATTAAGAGAAGCCAAGCTTTAAAGAAATCGCCACTGGTCGTAAGTGTGAACTAGCCAGGTAACAAACTACACACGATGGCAGACAATGCTAATATTTGTATGATGTACGCAAAAAATGAGCTCCCCCTCTTTGAAAGATCAGCAGCTGCCACTGGTGGGGCAGGCAGCACACTGACTGCAGAACCGAGCAGCAACCTGTCGCTGGCCCCGCGCTCTCTCTGTCCCTACTAAACCAGCCTGCTGACCTGCTACCTGGAGCAGAGATGGAGCATGACTACCACTGTGTAGTAACACTACACTTCTGAAAGATGGCATAAAATGTCAGCTAATGTTGCAACCACAATTTTGAGTTAGCATTAATACCCTAATGTATTTTTTGTATCTGTAACAAGCTGGCAAACACGAATTAAAGCAGCACAACGGATCAATAGCTATACGCTAGCTATATGCTATCAGCTAAAACTGACGAAATCTCTTGAAATGTGCTGACTTTGACATTATTACAAACTAGTTACTCAACAACTGTCCTTACACAGTCAAGCAAGTGCAACACAAGACAAAGCAAGATGGCAAATAAGCTTACTAGTTCAGCAGACAGTGGAAAGTTGGGCGGCAAAACTACAGAACGAAGTTATGTGCCTATAGACCCTGCATAGCAATGGCGCGGATGCAATTCTCCATATTAAAGGCACCCAGTGCAACTTTCGAGGCTTAAAAATAAACATTCAATTTCTAGTCTTTTTTACACGTAGTAAGTTTCAATAACTCCATACCATTACATACCGACATTCAAGCAGCAAAGATGAGACGTCGTCAGGGGCGGACTGGGACAAAAAATCGGCCCGGGCATTTTGAACCAGACCGGCCCATTAAATTCGATAACACACCTTTTTAATCTCGAATGTCTACACCAACCAGGCTTATAGCTAGCAGGGCGTCTGCCCTATAGTCTACTAAAAAAAAGAAGAAACGGGACGCCCTACTTTTAGGCAGGACGGCCTAAAGACTCCCTATTTTTCTCCCGTTTTACCTGTTAACTTCGCTGAATGTGATCAAAATTCACCGTTTCAGTCGCTTCAGTGCTTAGCGAAGTCTAGAATCATACATATGACCTGCCAATTAGAAAATACAAATAGCATTGCTGTATTCCCGCTACAACAACGTTACATCATGATTCCAACGAAACATTGATTCACGGGCTCGCAGAAGCTCCAGAAGACAGCTGTCTCACCGCACGTCACTGAACCTACTACTGTATGAGTTCAACAAGAGTTTGTGTGTTAAGGTGGTGGTCTTAATTAATCTAAATGCAATACACATCATACACTTTAAAGCTTTGTTCAGAATACGGAGGTATAAAATCGGTCGATATTTTCCATGAAAATAGCGACTGAAGAACCCCCTGTTCTCGTCTCCGAGAGGACAGGCTGTATTGCTTCCTTTTCTAGAAGGGAGTCTATTTCCTCCTGTAGGAAACGCGCTTGATGAGGTGGCATTAACGTTTGAACTACGCTCCTGAACTTCGGGGGGGACGGGAAAACTGGAGCGTATAACGGGCTATCATAATTCGGTATCTGGACAAATTGGCATATTTTCGGAATACCAGGGTTTGGGAATACTGGGCTTTCGGAACAATTGACATGGCACCGCGCACCACTCAAACACACAACATAGAGTGTAGGCTAACGGCTGGCTGTTTCAGAGTACAGTAGGCTGAGGGCTAGCAAACAGCTACAGACTTGTCTTGTATTTAGCTATGCAAACGAACTTGGCCATAGAACATAGGTTCTAAGTCAAACATATTTTAGAGACGTTTTAATTCATGATCAGTAAGCTTACCGTAGGTCGTTGTATCGTATCTCCCTGGCTGTAGCCACCAGCACTGTCATCCACGGGAGCTGATGGCAAAGTTTAGCTAAAGGTAGAAGGTGTTGATATGATGGACGAGACCCTAGTCACTCAAGAAGACGACCAATGGGCCGCAGACTAGCGTGCACGTGTCGAACATGTCATTGGGCCACGCTGTTTACCGTCCTAATGCATTATGTAGGCAGGTCCAAATCGAAAGGGGTTTGTGTTGGGTCAGCCCAGGGGATGTGATTGGGCCAGCCCAGTGTCAGTAGGGCCGCTGATGAACTAATTTCGTGGGCCAGCCGGTCAGACCATTATATGGGGAAAAAAATTAAAAATTAAAATTCGGGACCATCGGCCCATATTGCACCCCGGCCCAGCGGGCAAACGCCCGGTATGCCCGATGGCCAGTCCGTCCCTGGACGTCGTTGTGTGGTGAGAACTGATAGAAAATCGATAACAACAACAATCGCCGCCATTTTCTTTATTTTTTTTAACCTGCAATAAATAAAGCAGGCTTCCAGTCAATGGAAAAATGGCTTCTCCCCACCAGCGATTGTTATTGTTTACGATTTTCTATCAGTTCTCACCACACAACGACGTCTCATCTTTGCTCCTTGAATGTCGATATGTAATGGTATGGAGTTATTGAAACTTACTACGTGTAAAAAAGACTAGAAATTGAGTGTTTATTTTTCATTGAATGTTTACATAAAGTTGCACTGGGTGCCTTTAAAAGTCATTGTAGCGCCCCAATTTTTTTCAAGCTGTTATTTTTAGGTAAAACTGATTATCCTAACCATAATCCTGAAGTATAATTGTTGCATTGTGTTACTTTAACACAATACCAACAGTCAGAAGATAACATGCCTGTCCTGTTTGAATAGGTTGCCTGACTGATGCTAGCTTTCTCTAATGACTGAAAAGCTTTGTGTAAATGTCTAGGTCGCTTTCTCCATTAAACGACGTACAACATAGGCCTACTGCACAACACAACTCAGAATAAAATTCGCGCATCATTTTAATTTAATTAAAGGTTGATTTAAAACGTACCTGTTTGGACTCCAGCAAGAGGCAGCAGCACAGCCAGAATGAGACTTCAATTGTAAAGTGCCAACGGACAGTTGGCTTTTCCCGCATTTCACAACAAAGAGGGCTTTTCCCCGCAATTCACAACACAGAAATAAGAGTTAGCAGAACTGTTGTCCCTCGTATTGAACCCCAACTTAAGGACTTAAGTATTAACAACTCACCAAATCGTTTTGGATCATACAACTTTCTTGCTTTGTTGTGCTAACTTACATTATTGCCTAAAATGTCACTAATTTATATTTTCAAGTTTTACCAACATAAAGTACTGTTTTAGGCCAACAAATACAAGTTGCTTTTTTTTACAGTGTAGTTACAGTTAAATTGAGAGGGACAAAGAGATTCCTTTGATTTGGCGCAGCTGTCAGTAAAGCACAGGTGCAAGCCAGTTTAAAGACCCTATTATGACGTCATAATGGCCCAATGTAAGTCAATGGGAAAATTTCGATTCGTTTTTATTTAATATCTTAAAAAGTATAAAGTTTAGAAAAGTGAAAAATACATAGCATAAGTGTCGTTTACAAGACCTACGCGACAAAGTTTGAATGAAGTTTCTACGTTAAGCGGTTCGGGCTGAATTTATCGCAGAAAAAGGTAACAAGAATAAGAAGAAGAAGAAGAAGAAGAAGAAGAAGAAGAAGCCTAGGAATAACAATACAGGGCATTTCATGCACTGTAATAAAAGGACTACACCAGGATGCTAATCCAGTCCAAACTATTCTCATTTGTAGTTCCACGTTGGTGGAATGAACTGCCTAGCTTGCACTACCAGAGCAGGCGCTTCCCTCTCTACCTTTAAGAAGCTTTTGAAGACCCAACTCTTCAGAAAGCACCTCCCTTCCTAACTGACACTTCGACTAATGCTTGACTTGCACTACAGCAGTTGCATTCCTGCACTTCTCTTTTCTTTTCTACCTCGTTTCACTATTTGTTATGTAAAGTCAGGGGTGCCCAATACGTCGATCGCAGGGCCAATGAGAGTAGCTCACAGATCTCAGCAAAAAAAATAAAACGGAAGACAAATCGCGTTTTCAGAAAAGCAATTCATCCTATCATATAATAACATTATAATTTGCCCGCTGATTGACGTGTAGACAGGCCAGTCTGCTGGTTGCTAACACGTTTGTTGCACCATTACCATAACAACCATAATGTATCTACCTGATCTCATAGCCTACTACAGACAAGCCCAATTGCTTTCCTTTTACCGCTGAATATGGGCAATGTAATGTGAACCTGCCACATGCAACAAAAAAAATGGCTACATGCAATGTACACATAAAGTCCTTCATTGTCTGAAAGTTTCAGTTTGAACAGTGAGTTCTAGTATGAGAGTGTGTACTGTGGGCCAAATGCCACTATCTATGTATGTATGTTAAAAGAAAATCCTAGTGTTAAAAAAAGTTACATTTCAATGTGTGGATTTTTTTATCATGAATGTAGGCTACTAAATTGTATGGGCAATGTAATGTCACTGTGTATGATATCATATGCTGATTAGTAGCCTTTATTGTGGATGTTACTGTTGTTATTTCCAGGGTAAGTATGGAAATTAAATTGTCTGGGAATTCCCCGCCCCTTCACTGCATTTCATTTGCTCAGTTAGTCTGGCAAACTACTAAATGGAGGTCCACTTCACTCACGTAATTGGACACGCCTTTAACCAATCAGACCAACGATACTATACAACGATACAACAATGGGTAATAAAGCAAACACATATTTTTTCTGTATGAATTGTTTCAGAGCAAGTTTCTGTTCTATTTTCAAAGAAAACTTGCCTTTGAAATCATCCAAGACAGCCGCAAGAGCAGTTTATAGTTTGCTGTGCTTTTCTCTTAGGTTTCGCTTTTGATACTAGACGTGGTTATTTTAAATCCGCCAATTGCGCGCCAGGTAGCCAAAAGCCAGTTTGTGATTGGTCCCAGAGATCCTGAGAATGCTGTAATGAACGGCTGTGCAATCTTTGCCAGACCCTTT
Organism: Sprattus sprattus; assembly: GCF_963457725.1. NCBI lineage: Eukaryota > Metazoa > Chordata > Actinopteri > Clupeiformes > Clupeidae > Sprattus > Sprattus sprattus. The sequence continues at coordinate 56,090,594 of NC_137922.1, read as the reverse complement.
TCAGAGGCAAAATCAAATTGGCCGGAGAAGAGGGGCGGGACTTCCCAGACTAGAAATTAAACTCAATCGTAAATTAATTCAACTTGTCATTTAAGTGTGAAACCTAAGTGAAAAAGCCTGTATGACACTGCGTGTTCGTTTTGGTATTGTAAATTTAAAAAAGACACATAATGTGAGTAGTTAGTAGATCATTCTGACCCAGACAGTTAAAGGTAGATCACCATTCAGAAAAGTGTGGGCACTCCTGTGTAAAGTAGTATAGTTACACTAGGTCTCTATTGGTCTACTGTTCTCTCCATTGTACGTCGCTTTGGACAAAGGCGTCTGCTAAATGACTACATGTTTTTTTCACTTCATTTTTATTTAGTACTTTTCCCAAAGAGTGTGGTCTGTTGATGTTCTGCTGGAAAATATTCTAGGGCAGTATCTTAATGAAAACATGTGTATGCCAGCTTTCACGCTTACGGTCGGATGTATCAAGAGTAAAATTGTTATCCCCAGTGTAATCTGACCACGGACTGCACACTGGCATTGTCGGAGGTAGAAATTGACTTTCAACATCGACTCCAGCTGTTTTCTTTTGTTATTAATGCCAAATATGTTATTACCTCAAAGAAGAGGATTACACCTCGTATTTGCAGAATTTCCAGTTTGGTTGATTTGCTGCTTTATTAGCAAATTTCTCAATGATTGGGATGTACAGTGTGTGGAATATTGCGTTTGGTGTCATTCATCTGGATTTCTTGTGCATGCACATTTTTCCAGCTGTCTGGGGCCAATGAGTCCCATTCATTTGTCACCCAGATCATTTTCTCACTCTACAGCCCAAACAATAAGCAACTACTATAATATAAACCTGCCACTGCTAAGCTTTCCATAGTCAGAGATACCTCAATTTAATATTAGATTACAATTAGAAAACTAGATTAGATTAGATTACAATTAGTATTCATCGAATTTTGGAACCCCCAATGCTGGCATTGCACAGTATTTATTGATTTGGAACACATTTAGATTTGTTCCTTTTCATTTAAATTCTTATCTAATAAATCTATTTTTATTTACAGGCAAAGAAACAATCAGGAGAGGGATTCAAGAAAGTGCTAGCCTATATCCGAAAACTTACTGACTGCCATCCTTTGGCCCAAAGTTTGTTTCAGGTGATGTGTCGCAATGAAACTGGGACCAGACTCCAGAAGGTACTTTTAGAAACACTGTGAGAATGGCATGAAAACTGTGTAAGGATATCGTTATAACCAAGTGTTGGCTAAAGGCAAAAGTTAATTTAAATTTTATTTATATAGCACCAATAAAAATTGACATTGTCTCAAGGTCCTTTACAGAGCCCAGGGCCTGAACTAAGTTATCATTTCTCTGTGTCAATTTTGGTCTGGCCAGTTTCATGCTTTTTGTGAGATATTTTTGTTTTCCATTAATGTACAATCCTTGATTATAATCCATAACTCATTTGTGAAGTTTAGCTAAACTAATGTTTCATTAGCTGTGGGTCCAGTGTGTGTGTGTGTGTGCTCAAATAAACTCTGGGTCCAGTGTGTGTGTGTGCTCAAATAAACTCTATCTGTGGAGAGTCCTGGCTCTGTAAATGGGAAACAAAGAAAGTGGCTTTGACAGAGCTTTACACTACTCCAGTCAATCAGCAATCGTGCTCTCACTTCTTGAGCACAAAAACAGAATGGAACTGAATTTGATTGGCTGTTGGCTGCCCACCTTCATGTTTTTCAGATAGCCCTTGTCGAAGGGCTTTATACTCTGTTCAGGGAGCTGTTGCCAAGTCTGTCGAAGAGAACAGACGAGCCTATCATTCAGGATAATGAAGTCTTTGAACAGTCAGCTGTCTGCTGGGCATATTTGATTACAGAAGCAATGGTAAGATAATAATTTAAAAATAAATAGAATGCAATCACACAATTCAAGCTAACTACAATATATTAATATAGATCTTCTGAGGTCATACGCTCATTAAAACAGAAAGGCAGGGGGAGAAAAAAAACTGAACTCACTCACTCATTATGTCATATTCAAATAAGTTGGAATTTTAGCACCTTTTTCACAGACAGCAATCCTTATTTAGGACTTAAGTAGAGTATTTTAACTTGACAAAAGACATGACTTATCTTGCTAAGCTAGCAAGCTAGCTGCCCAAGTGACTGTAGCTACAGGTAGCTACTGGTATGCAGCCAGTACAAAGCTTCTAATGCACACACGATTCTAACATTTAGCTTTTTTCAGCTTATCTTGAAAAACATAATGAATGCATTTTCATGATGTGCTGATAAATTATCATATTAGAAACAGCAGTTTTTTTTTTACTGACTGTCAGACTTAACACGATTTTTTTTACATTTTGTTATTAATTTGATCTTTTCTTCTAGAATGAGAGCTCAGTGTATGAAAACTTTGCCCCAGTTTCTCTGCACTGTGATAAGACAGGAGATCGGTTTATGGAGCCAGTGCGCATTGCTCAACTGCCGGATGTGTTTGAGAAGTCTTATGTCCAACAGTTGTTTAAGGGTAAACTACAGCATTGGAACTAGCAGTTTTCATAATTGAAACAGAATAAGGTCCAAACACAGTTTTTTCACAGATGAGGAAAAAATCCCCAACAGCACTCTGGAGAGTATGAATGAAACCGCCCACAAGAGAGCAATTGACATTGAGAAGATATTGCTCAGCATTCCACCTCGGATTAAAACCTTCCCTCAGTGGACCTCTTGTGGTCTTGCGTCTGGTTACAAGTATGTGCATTTGTGTTGAGCTATATAATTAAGTGTTATGTTTGATCATACTCTATTTCACAAGTGTTTTATTCTCCTCAATTAGCTTCAAAATAAATCCAGAGAAAACGTTTGCAGAGATGACAGAGGGAGTGAGTGCATACCCTCACCTGCAGGTGTCTCCACCTCTGGCACTGAAGGAGATGGGAGTGGATCCGCCACGTCTGGTGCTTCTGGACAAAGGTTAGGTTGAACATCACAATTACATAATGACATCAAATATCATATCTCATACATTTCTAAATCCAGTGTTTCTGTTAAGGAACAAGCTGTTGGATTTTTTTTTTTTTTTTTTGAATTACACATATTGACATTTGCCATTCTCCACTAGTCACTACCAGTTTTATATTATTAATCTTTTGCCTCTGATGCTTTTTGGTTATTGTAACTCAACGTGTTGTATTCCTTCCCAGACAACCTTGGTGTTTTTCACGAAAAAGACAAAATGCATCCTCAACGTGCCTTTTTCTTTGATTGCCTCAAAGGAAAAATAGTAAATGTGGATTTAGACGAGTTGTCAAATAAGTAAGGTTTTTTAATTGTATAATATTATTTATTTGCCACAGTAATGCATTTTATGTTTGAAGAATGTACCTAAATGAATGAAGTAGCCTTTGTTTGTCAATAATCTTTCTCTCAACTAATTGTCGACTTTATTTGTGTTAGGTTAGGAGATGTCAGGACTGATCAACTCCTCAGGATAAGCCGAACTCCCCAGGAGGCAATAATGGTACACATTAAATGAAACCTCATTTCTTACATAAGGTCATATTCAAAATTATATTTTTGAGGCGGTCATTTGTGCTTAATGTTTGAATAATGTTACTTGAAATAACAACGTAGTGTTTTAACCCTGTAAATATAATTACGGGACATTAGGGACACCCTACCCAATGTAAACCTTGATCTCTTCGGGAATAGGTTGTTGGTGTATTAGAAGTATAAAGAATCACGGACACACAAGTTCGAACTGAGAAGGCTTTTACTCAAACTCCAGCCACAACGATATCACTCCTTTTTCCTCTCTTTTTAGAATATAATTACCATCAAGCATTTTGGGTATTACAGTTCTTACACTAACCCGGGACATATACATATACTATAATATATTAATTCTATACAGCATTGAAACTGGCACTCTAAACAACATATAAAGTTTGTTAACAAACTAAGTTAAAGGTTACTGTAGTATATTTTATTTGGAGAAATAAAGAGATTAGATGGTGTGTTGGAACCACCTGGCTGTAAGTCTCAAGGCACAATACTCCTTTGTCTGTTTATAATTAATTCTGTATGATTTATGTTTTATGCTCAAGGTCCTTTTGGATTCAAGTACCTCCATGTCTAGGGGGTGCTGTTATTCAGACATCAGTATGGACAGGCTGTCTGCTGTCAAACAGCTGTTTCATTCCTTTGCAAACAGAACTATGGCATACAATTTCCACAACATAATTTCCCTGGTGATATTTGATGGGAATGTTGAAATGATCCATACGTTCACTGAAAATCTGCCTAAATTCCAGGTGAGCTTACTCTTATATAACTCTTCACTCTTATTCTTATATTTAGTTTAAGAATTAGAAATCTATTAAGTAGATATGGGTGTAGGTGAGATTTAATAAACCAAAGGGAGGCGAAGCAAGTCAGTTTTGTTTGTTTTGCCGGTTCTGTGAGTAGGTATACGTTTGTGTGTTCATGCCGTCTTGTTCACGGGCTCTGACTGCGTCTCCATCTCGACCATTAACACAATGGTCTCAATCCTGCTCAATCCTGCCACTGCACTTTGTCTGTTTCACCTAAATGATTTAAAAGTGAGTCAATGATTTACAAAAAAATCTATGCAATAAAAGTTTAGTAAAGCAATGTTAGCAGTGCTGTTTTAGTAAAGTAATGTTAGCAGTGCTGTTTTAGTAAAGTAATGTTAGCAGTGCTGTTTTAGTAAAGTAATGTTAGCAGTGCTGTTTTAGTAAAGTAATGTTAGCAGTGCTGTTTTAGTAAAGCAATGTTAGCAGTGCTGTTTTAGTAAAGTAATGCTAGCAGTGCTGTTTTAGTAAAGTAATGTTAGCAGTGCTATTTTAGTAAAGTAAGGTTAGCAGTGCTGTTTTAGTAAAGTAATGTTAGCAGTGTTGTTTCACTAATATATAAAAGCTCCATTATTAGTAAAGTAATGTTAGCAGTGCTGTATGTCACTATTATGTAATAGCTCCTGTTTTAGAAATGATGCCAAACTCGAATCCCTTTTATAGGATCTTATCTGGTCAAGTTATATATTTGGCCATGTTTTATATTTAAGTGCCTATGTGCTTAATACTTAATATATTCTCAAAAACTTAATACACATTGACAATGTACATTTTTATATTAGTACATGGTGTTAGACATTGTTCTTGGGATCAGGGTAGTTATATAGTAAAATAGTACTGCTTTAATCAGATATGACCAGATGCTTTGACTCACATTGCAATTTTAGGCAGAGAGTTGTTTGTGTTCTACAGCTTACTATTCCAATATTCTACAATGTTGTTGCGGAAGTAGAGGACTTTATTTAGGGTTTTGATCATTAGGTTTTCATTCCTTTCATGCTGTGTGTAAGAATTTGTAAATAAGATAGATCCATAATTTTGGTATTGGGTTAGCTTGTATGTAAAGGAAATGTAAGCATTTTTATAAATGTGTTGATTGACTGTGGACTGTGTGAAAACAACAGAAATTGTGTCAATGGTATGGTCCACAGATGTATTGTGTTCAGAGTTTGGAAAATGTGACTATAGATTGGACGAAACGATGCTAGCGATAGTAACAAACTAGCTGATAGCTAGCTGATTCATTAGGTTGTTAGGAGACATGTCATACAGATGTGGTGCTGATATAATGATTTGAGAAACTCTTTAAGCAATGATCCAATGTTTTTCTTCTTAAAGCAATGCATGGATACTATACATGCACGTAGGGGCACTCTTCTCTACGATGCCTTGGATCTTAGTGTGGCTGAACTTGAGCAGGTCAAAAAGCAGTTCCCAGACTGCCGGCTACGTGTCTTATGTCTCACAGATGGGGAAGATGCCGGGTATAGTATTCTTTTTTGGAGTATTTAGCATTATCTTGACAGCACAGAGCTATGATATGTTTTCCTTTTTATCTTATTAGATCGTCAAAGTGTCCCGCTGAGGTTACAAACAAATTGATGAATTCCAACATAGTTGTTGACACCATTAATGTTCAAACCAGGGACAACAAAGTTCTGCATGCCATCAGCAACGCAACAGGTGGGTAGCAAACCATTGACATAAAGCAGTTCTACAAATATAACATTATCCAGCAACAGGAGAAACTCTTTAGCAAAGAAATAATAATTCATTACAAGCGTGGTGTGTTGATGCTGCCATTGTGTCATGGCTTTTCCTTATAGGTGGTTGTTGTTTTAAGCCAGAGACCAGTGTTGAGGCACTGAAGCTCTTTGAGATGGAAACCCTGTTGTCTTTGGAGAGCAGGAAACTCAAGTCAAAACACAACATCCCCTTCGAGACTGTGGTATGTTTTAAAGCAGACAGATCAGAGTTTAAATCGAATTCTAAGCTTGTTTTATTAACCTATACATTTAACACTCAGCAGAAAGAGGCTTTTAGCTCTATTGCCCCTTAATTACTTAAACATTCATCTACTTTATATATGCCTCTAGGTGCCGTATTTTCCAGACTATAAACCACACCGTATAAACAGCATGACAGTATTTTATGTCATTTTGTGAAACAAACCAGTGTTTTGAGCGCAGTTTATTCAGTGTATCATTCTGTCACGTAAACATGTAGTTGTGGTGCTAGCCATTTAAAAGCAGTATGGGATGGGCATCTCTACAGATGTAACCTGCCACATGCAACTGAAACAGGACATGCAAGCTAGGAATCTTTGGCCCATGGATACTCTGCTCTGCTCTATATTTACTACAATTACACTGAATTACTAATGAAGAGATTCTTAATGAAGAGATTATTAGCTTTAACAAGAATATTTGTCAGATTCAGTCTATTACATGAGTCTGTGCTGGTGTTCGTACCTATTGGTAAATTGGCAAACAATTGTAGTGGCTCGGACCGAGTCAACAATTTCAGCCTCCATCAATTCAACTGTGATTAGTTTAATCAGTCTTGGTCCAAACCAGCTTTAATGTTAGGTGTTTTACAGAATGACTTAATGAGGTGCTTTTCAACCCTTGGCTATGATAAAGAGCCAGAGGTCAAACTGCCTACTACGATCAACAACAAGGTGACAACGACTAAAAAGTAAGAGAAACTTCCTACCTTTGCATTTGTCACCCGTCATCAGCATTTCTTTAGCAACATCATCATGTGCTCTTTAATTAATACATTCCCTATAATGATCTTACCTTCACCTGACAGTGCTTTGAAAAAGAAGATTCAGGAGTCAAGGAGTGGACATTTCCTGGTCAAGGACAAACGCATCATGGAGGAGCTGAAACACCTCCACTGTGACCCTCATCCCTACTATTCTGTTTTTCCGTCAGAAGCAGATTTCTGTTAGTTAAACACTGAATAATATACGTGATATTACTACCTCTCTTTTCGCTGGTCACATACCGTATAAGAGTGGACAATGCAAAGAGGAAACCACAGACAGACACACAGACAGACAGATACACACACAAACAGATACACACACAAACAGATACACACACAGACAGATACACACACAAACAGATACACACACAAACAGATACACACACAAACAGATACACACACAAACAGATACACACACAGACAGATACACACACAAACAGATACACACACAAACAGATACACACACAAACAGATACACACACAGACAGACACACAGACAGACACACATACAAATACACAGCCAAACACACAGACAGACAGACACACACACAAAGACAAACACACAGCCTTCCAGACACTTCCTCATCATCAATGTACTCAGTGCATTTCACTTTTCCTTCGCTGTTTATATACAGGGGAGAAATGGGAGCTCTTCAGACAGTAAAATAAAAATGTCTTCTATTACTGTAAGTGAAGCATTGACTGTGAGAAGATGCCATTTAGACATCATTGTTCTCCCCCTTCTGTTTAAGTGAAGTTAAGCAGCATTGATAGTTGAACATGTAGACATCCTTGTTCTCCCTCCTCTGTTTAAGTGAAGTTAAGCAGCATTGATTGTGAGAAGATGACATGTGGACATCATTGATCTCCCTCTTCTGTTTCTCTTCCTCATATTATCTTGCTTGTTCTCCTGTCAGCCTTCTGGAAGGTGGTGATGCAGGGTCCTCCTGATACCCCCTATGAGGACGGGGTGTTTGAGCTGTACTGCCAGTTCCCCGACGACTACCCCATCAAGCCCCCCCTGGTGCGATTCATCACCCCAGTATCCTTTAAGGCCCAGTTTGTTGATTGGCTTGGCTTTGTAACTGATGTGCTGAGATGTGTTTTTTTAAAGCCCAGTGTGTGAAGAGTTTTAGAAAAGTCAACATGGTATACAGAAGATTGATATCGATTCCCACTGTCAAAGTGTCCCTGATCAAGACACTGAACCCCTAATTGCTCCTGATGTGCAGTGTGCCATCAGTGTAGATGTCAAATGTATATACAAACTTGTAAGTCGCTTTGGATAAAAGCGTCTGCTAAATGACTTAATGTAAATGTATTGAGCTAGTTAAATGAGAACTGTATTTTGCCCATGAGTGTCCCAGACCCACCCCCTAAAGCCCACAAGCCCCCCAAAACAGGCAGCCCTTTTAGCGCACACATAATGTCTTCTCTATCTTCGTTTATCTCTGTACGTAAACAACCTGCTGCCTAAATCAGAGATCACACCGACCTATCACAGGCCAACATGGTACTTGGGGGATGTAAGAACCCAGACTAGGGTTAGGGTTGAGATTGGAGACAAACCCAGATTAGTGTAAGGGATGGAGTAGGGGAGTAGGGGTTTGTATGGGATAAATATTACTTGTTTAAGTACTATAAGGAAGTAAAATTCTGCCTTAGCCACACTAAAGGTGTACCACTGCAATGTAAACAGCATTGGCCGAATCTGCCATAACATCTTCGACCGTAACTACTCAGCTCACATCACCATGAGGGAGATCCTGGACGCCGTGTACGGACTCCTCATCGCTCCAGAGCCTGATGACCCTTTAGACAGGTGAACTATTTTACAACTCTATCTGCTGTTGAAATAAGTGACATTATATCTATATAATGAAACAATGGGAATATAATAATCTTGTTGAACAGGAAACAGGAAAGAGGCTAATACTTTCCAGGTTGAAAAACACTGAAATACCGAATTTGTGAGTTTACTGTGTGTGCGTGTGTATGAGGGTATGAGCATGTGTGTGTACCATATTTCCTTTTATTCACCTCTGCTGCAGAAGGTATTGAGACTGGCCCTTTATTTCTAATTCCCTCTGATGCTGCGTTACGCTGCTTATACAAACTCAACAGTTCCTGTAACTCCTCGCTCTCTTTCTCAGTGCACTTCCTGTAACCGTGCGCTCTCTTTTTCGGTGCACAACTGCTAGTTCAGTTACAGCATGGTTAGTAACTCTAAATGTAAATATCGTTGCACAGCCAAACGTTTTCAGCATGAACAAACAGTCAATATCACTCTGCATCTCGCAGCTCTCATACTTTGCATGTAGATGATGTGCCTTATGTTGGATTAGTAATTCCCTTCCTCTTCCTAGTGCCCTCCCACGAAATAGTTTTAAGACTTCAAAATATTCTATTTACAATTGCCATTAAATTTACAAAATTGGTTAATACACTGGTTCACGGAATGAACCATTTCACTTAAAACATTATGGTGCAGTAGGTTTTTACATTCTCAGTTTTTGTATAAAACAAGAATTCTTCCCAATTCCCAGTGTTTTAGCGGAGGAATACATGACCAGTCAAGGAAAATACAATGAACAGGCTAAGAAAAACAAGGAGCTTCATGCAAAAGCAACTGTGGATGATATTGAAAAGGTAACGTATTTCTTCATTTTAGTAGCACACACACATACACACACACACACACGCACGGTAGAAGAAAATAAAAGAATGTGTAGGATGAATGTCCTTCAGCTGTTAAAGCAAGGTGCTTCTGAGGATGACTGAACTGATTCAATTCAATTCAATTTTATTTATATTGAAAATAATACAATTGTCTCAAGGCGATTTAAAGAGCCCAGGGCCTGAACCCCCCCGGGGAAAGCAGAGTTCAAGTTCAAGTTCAAGTTGATTTATATAGCACATTTCATATGGTATACTTAGACACAATGTGCTTTGTGGTGACAGGGGCAATGAAAAACTCAGAAGAAACAGGAAGAAACCTTAAGCAGAACCTCAGCTAATAATGGGGGGCCATCTGCTTGGATCCAGGCAGGTAGAGAGGTAGAGATAGAAAAAGAAGGGGGGGTTAGGGGGCAGGGAGTCTTTTGGTAAAAGGGTAGAAGTAGAGAGTAGACAATCAGAAACGTGGCAGATGAATTAGGATAAGCATGCTAGCATACATGGGTTAAATGTACACAATATATACAATATTAACATGGTATATACCTGATAAACACAAATTTGGCAGTGGATAAGGTGGGGAAAGTGCATTCAAGTACTGTATTGTAGAGCAGCTTAGTGGGTATACAGGGTGCTCATATAATGTTCTAATACCAGGGTGAGTAGAATAATGAAATGGATGTGGTGATGAGGAACAACGTTTCCACAGCCACCGTCATGTGCAAGCAAAGGTCATGCTTTAAGAGAGACAATTCAGTCAGTAAACATACATTTCATGAAGAGACAGATGAAAAGATAATTTAGATAAACAATTTATAGTAAGTCATATGGCCACTTTATCAGTATCAGTGTTAGCATCATATGAGTTAGAAGGTGAGGCTGCCTAGCAAGATGTATGGGAATTTTGTTTATATTTAGTTTTGACAAGTTATATTTTGTTATGCTTGGCTGACATAGTGAATGCGAATTTTAGTTGTATAAAGATAGCAAGGGTGCAGAATACACAACAGTGCACAAATGTTTAAAACGGAACATTCATCACAAGGAGTTCCAGAGTCTGACATATCATTCAGTACATATCATTCAGTGCATGTAGCTGAATGGATGAGGAGGGGAAGGCAAATGAAAAATCTAGTGTCCCAAGGTCTGCTGCCCTTCACAAATTGTTGCATAGTGTTACTTTAATTAAAGTCTGTATTGTCATAGATTTCTTTTAACTGTTCATTTAACTTTTCATCATTTTATAAACTGGATTCATTTTAGTTCTTTTAACTGTTCATTCATTACAGAAACTGGTGGGCCGTGAATTGTCCTCGGATAAAGTGCCACAGCAATTGGCGTGCTCCCTCACTAAGAAGCTGTTTGTGGATCCGGTGAAAACTAGAGAGGGAATGATCTATGAGCGTAGAGCCATCGAGAAGTATCTAAAAAAGTAAGTCAGAGTCAGAGTTGAACTTGTATTCTGTGTTTTTTGTATTCCCCCTCACACCATTCTGTCTCTCCTCAGGACAATCAGAATTCTGAAACCCCAGAGGTATATTAGCTAGTGGGTCTTAGACCAGTGCCAAGGGGTATGTTAGACTCTAGTTATTCATCTCGTGATTGACTCTAGTTATTAATCTCGTGATTGACTCTAGTTATTAATCTCGTGACTGACTCTAGTTATTCATCTCATGATTGACTCTAGTTATTCATCTCGTGACTGACTCTAGTTATTCATCTCGTGATTGACTCTAGTTATTCATCTCGTGATTGACTCTAGTTATTCATCTCGTGATTGACTCTAGTTATTCATCTCGTGACTGACTCTAGTTATTAATCTCGTGATTGACTCTAGTTATTAATCTCGTGACTGACTCTAGTTATTCATCTCGTGATTGACTCTAGTTATTCATCTCGTGACTGACTCTAGTTATTCATCTCGTGACTGACTGTAGTTATTCATCTCGTGATTGACTCTAGTTATTAATCTCGTGACTGACTCTAGTTATTCATCTCGTGACTGACTCTAGTTATTCATCTCGTGACTGACTCTAGTTATTCATCTCGTGACTGACTGTAGTTATTCATCTCGTGACTGACTCTAGTTATTCATCTCGTGATTGACTCTTGAACAACATCCGGGCTGTTGGACTTGTGTAGTTGCAACTTTGTGCGTCATTAAGCTCAGATAAATAGAGAATGTGACATTCATGCTTGTTTTCTTGCAGGAAGAATACTGATCCAATAACTAAAAAGTATCTACAGAGAAATTTCCTCAAAGAAGACAAAGTCATGAAAAAAAGAGTGCAAGAGTATCGCAGAGGACAAATTGAGGAAGCATCTGACTAGTTGACAAGTTCACCAATTGCTCTTTCCTCGTATGCACAACACATGTAAACCAGCATCAGAATATCCTGTGGCTTTGTGCTGCAGCGAAATCTCACATAGAATGTAATCTGCTTTTCAGATTATACTTCTTCACTATTTGGTGGTAGAATTAGTAATCAGCTTGATGATTTTCTCTTTTTCTGATGTGCAATGTACTCAAGATTTATATCTTCAATTTGATTATTTTAATTTCACTTACATTCACATTAAATAATTTGCACGTAGCTTACCCTAACCCTATACCTCCGGACTGAGTGAACCAAATCTCTCCCTGTGTGTGTGTGTGTGGTTGTGTGTGTGTGTGTGGGGGGAGGTGTGGCCATAGAATGGCATCACAATTTGAGGACCGGTACCGGGCTGTGTTTAATGATGTGTTAGAAATTATGCGTATTGCAAATGTTATTGAGGAGAAAGACCTACTAGCAAAAGACAGGGAGAGGTGGAGGTCCATAGTGTCGGCCCTACACACCAATAAATGTTATTTGGTAAAGCATGCCATGTGAAATATTAAGATGGAGTGAGGTGGTTGTTTTTGTCCTTGAGGGCGGAACAGTGTGCTGGAACAGAGATACTCCCTGTTCTTATATCTGTAACTCTGTTAAATAGACACTGCCTGTGAGAATTCATCTGACTCTCACAGACTGTTGCTGTTCACTGTTTGTGTTTCTGATCCTTCCGCAGAAGACTAATAAACTCTTTACTAATTACTCATTAAAAGATTGATTTCATTTTAGAGTGGTTATTATCAGAAATAAACCACACACATCAACATATTGTGTCTACTGAACACACACGAACACACACACACAAACATGTTGTATTGTACTGAACACACACGAACACACACACACGAACATGTTGTATTCTACTGAACACACACACACACACATGTTGCAGAAATATCAGACACACTCTATACAGCAGGATGAAACAACACATATCTTCACGATCGCCATTCCGATTTGATACAGAATAAATGCTTTTCTTGGAGAGCTTTGTGTATGTGAGTGTGTGTTTGTTTGTGTGTTTGTGTGTGTTTGTGTGTGTGTGTGTGTGTGTGTGTGTGTGTGTGTGTGTGTTTGTGTTTGTGTCTTTGCCAGTGTTGCTATGCAGGGTTTTGTAATCACCAAGGCCACAGTTGTAAGTTTAGTTGAGATGTGTGCAATGACTGTGAATATTACAAGAAACAGGATGGCAAAGTATTACAGAGACTGTTCAAGGTATTGCAAACCAGACCACTGTGTGGAGAAACACAAGCAACCAGTGTCCAGAGGTGTATGTTAGAGTCAGTGTCCAGAGGTGAGTGTGAGTGTTAGTGTGTTAGAGTCAGCAACCAGAGGTGTGTGTGAGTGTTAGTGTGTTAGAGTCAGTGTCCAGAGGTGTGTGTGAGTGTTAGTGTGTTAGAGTTAGTGTCCAGAGGTGTGTGTGAGTGTTAGTGTGTTAGAGTCAGTGTCCAGAGGTGAGTGTGAGTGTGTTAGAGTCAGTGTCCAGAGGTGTGTGTGAGTGTTAGTGCACAGAGTATGAGTCAGTGTCCAGAGGTGAGTGTGAGTGTGTTAGAGTCAGTGTCCAGAGGTGAGTGTGAGTGTTAGTGTGTTAGAGTCAGTGTCCAGAGGTGTGTGTGAGTGTTAGTGTGTTAGAGTCAGTGTCCAGAGGTGTGTGTGAGTGTTAGTGCACAGAGTATGAGTCAGTGTCCAGAGGTGAGTGTGAATGTTAGTGCACAGAGTATGAGTCAGCAACCAGAGGTGTGTGTGAGTGTTAGTGTGTTAGAGTCAGTGTCCAGAGGTGTGTGTGAGTGTTAGTGTGTTAGAGTCAGTGTCCAGAGGTGTGTGTGAGTGTTAGTGTGTTAGAGTTAGTGTCCAGAGGTGTGTGTGAGTGTTAGTGTGTTAGAGTCAGTGTCCAGAGGTGAGTGTGAGTGTGTTAGAGTCAGTGTCCAGAGGTGTGTGTGAGTGTTAGTGCACAGAGTATGAGTCAGTGTCCAGAGGTGAGTGTTAGTGTGTTAGTCAGTGTCCAGAGGTGAGTGTGAGTGTTAGTGTGTTAGTCAGTGTCCAGAGGTGAGTGTGAGTGTTAGTGTGTTAGAGTCAGTGTCCAGAGGTGTGTGTTAGTGTAAGTGTGTTAGAGTCAGTGTCCAGAGGTGTGTGTGAGTGGTAGTGTGTTAGTCAGTGTCCAGAGGTGTGTGTGAGTGTTAGTGTGTTAGAGTCAGTGTCCAGAGGTGAGTGTGAGTGTGTTAGAGTCAGTGTCCAGAGGTGTGTGTTAGTGTAAGTGTGTTAGAGTCAGTGTCCAGAGGTGTGTGTGAGTGGTAGTGTGTTAGTCAGTGTCCAGAGGTGTGTGTGAGTGTTAGTGTGTTAGAGTCAGTGTCCAGAGGTGAGTGTGAGTGTTAGTGTGTTAGAGTCAATGTCCAGAGGTGTGTGTGAGTGTGTTAGAGTCAGCAACCAGAGGTGTGTGTGAGTGTGTTAGAGTCAGTGTCCAGAGGTGTGTGTGAGTGTTAGTGTGGTAGTCAGTGTCCAGAGGTGTGTGTGAGTGTTAGTGTGTTAGAGTCAGTGTCCAGAGGTGAGTGTGAGTGTTAGTGTGTTAGAGTCAGTGTCCAGAGGTGTGTGTGAGTGTTAGTGTGTTAGAGTTAGTGTCCAGAGGTGTGTGTGAGTGTTAGTGTGTTAGAGTCAGTGTCCAGAGGTGAGTGTGAGTGTTAGTGTGTTAGAGTCAGCAACCAGAGGTGTGTGTGAGTGTTAGTGTGTTAGAGTCAGTGTCCAGAGGTGTGTGTGAGTGTAAGTGTGTTAGAGTCAGTGTCCAGAGGTGTGTGTGAGTGTTAGTGTGTTAGAGTCAGTTATAGAACGTCCAGAGGTGAGTGTGAGTGTTAGTGTGTTAGAGTCAGTGTCCAGAGGTGTGTGTGTGTGTTAGTGTGTTAGTCAGTGTCCAGAGGTGAGTGTGAGTGTTAGTGTGTTAGAGTCAGTGTCCAGAGGTGTGTGTTAGTGTAAGTGTGTTAGAGTCAGTGTCCAGAGGTGTGTGTGAGTGTTAGTGTGTTAGAGTCAGCAACCAGAGGTGTGTGTGAGTGTGTAAGTGCCGCTGTGTGACGTTAAAAAGTGTTTTAAGAAAACCAAAAGCACACAAATAATTATGTTATAGAACGTTGTGCTCATTGTGGTGTAGATTTGTCATCAGAAGCCGGTATAATTTAGCCTGGTGACACCAGCCTACGTATTTCCGCCTGAATTGATTTCAAGCTCATACTCAGTCTGGCCTAACCCCGTTGACAATCGTCTCCAGGACTCAAAATTTTGTAGGACCAATCAGCGAACAGTTCAGAGCTGTGACGCAAAACTCGCCTTGGAGGAAAAGACACGAAAAGCTATCGGAAAAGTTGTCTCAACTCTCGAGAACATCAGAAAATTAAAAGGAGAACAAGAGTATTTTCTTGTAAGTTTTATGATTGGAAAGGACGTCGTAGCTCTTCTCCCAACTGGCTTTGGGAAGAGTTTAATCTACCGAATGCTTACTAAACGATGCTGATTGGTTAAGGGAACTCCAATGATTTTAAACCTCAAGATAAGCACCCGCCCATCTCGGAAACCAAAATGCATTGGGTTGGCCCAGACTGAAAGACGGCATGAAATGGAGTCACAGGCTGGTAATGGCCAGGCTAGGTATAATTCCTTACCCAGTTGAAAAAGAATGATTTTCTTAATTTTCTTTGACTGTGAGGTGCGGTTTGAGATTGGCAAACAATGTCTGCACCACCACACACACACACAGACTCTCTGACACACACACGCACACACACTCTCATACACACACACTCTCACACATACACACACACACACATACACACACACACACACACACACACACACGTGTAGGTTCGCCTCTATGTATGCATGACGAATGTTTTCAGCATCCTTGGTTCGTCTCTATGTATGTCTTAGGAATGTTTCAGCATCCTTGGTTCGTCTCTACACACACACACACACACACACACACACACACACACACACACACACACACACACACACACACACACACACACACACACACACACACACGTGTAGGTCCGTCTCTACGTATGTATGACGAATGTTTAAAGCAGAGACACATAGATAGATCCTCGGTCATCCTGATGTGTCTGGCTAAAATTGCCGCTGTGTTGCAGTGGAGATACCCCACACCAATTTAACAAGCAGGAGAATGACAACTACATTGGCCTTATCCTGGCAAAGTGTGTTGCCATTAAAGTCGTCTGGATCAATATCTAGGGCTCTATCCTTAAGGGTTTAGTCGTCTCAGTCAATATCTAGGGCTCTATCCTTAAGGGTTTAGTCGTCTCAGTCAATATCTACGGCTCTATCCTTAAGGGTTTAGTCGTCTCAGTCAATATCTACGGCTCTATCCTTAAGGTGTCTTCAGAGGCAAGCTGGTAAAAGTGTGAGAAGAGAGAAGTGACTCCGGGGTGTGTGTATCACAGTGATGAGACTCCGGGGTGTGTGTATCACAGTGATGAGACTCCGGGGTGTGTGTATCATAGTTCATATAGCA
>NC_137922.1:56061377-56068877 GCF_963457725.1 Sprattus sprattus | reverse complement strand
GTAACTGTGACTCTCTTCCTGTAGTCTTTAGTAGCTGTGACTCTCTTCCCATAGTCTTTAGTAACTGTGACTCTCTTCCTGTAGTCTTTAGTAACTGTGACTCTTCCTGTAGTCCTTAGTAACTGTGACTCTCTTCTTGTAATTTTTAGTAACCGTGACTCTCTTCCTGTAGTCTTTAGTAACTGTGACTCTCTTCCCGTAGTCTTTAGTAACTGTGTTTCTCTTCCTGTAGTCTTTAGTAACTGTGACTCTCTTCCTGTGGTCTTTATTAACTGTGACTCTTCCTGTAGTCTTTAGTAACTGTGACTCTCTTCCTGTAGTCTTTAGTAACTTTGACTCTTCCTGTAGTCTTTAGTAACTGTGACTCTCTTCCTGTTGTCTGTAGTAACTGTGACTCTTCCTGTATGCTTTAGTAACTGTGTCTCTCTTCCTGTGGTATTTAGTAACCGACTCTCTTCCTGTAGTCTTTAGTAACTGTGACTCTCTTCCTGTAGTCTTTAGTAACTGACTCTCTTCTTGTAGTCCTTAGTAACTGTGACTCTCTTCCTGTAGTCTTTAGTAACTGCGACTCTCTTCCTGTAGTCTTTATTAACTGTGACTCTCTTCCTGTGGTCTTTAGTAACTGTGACTCTTCCTGTAGTCCTTAGTAACTGTGACTCTCTTCCTGTAGTCTTAAGTAACTGTGACTGTCTTCCTGTAGTCTTTATTAACTGTGACTCTCTTTCTGTGGTCTCTAGTAACTGTGACTCGTCCTGTAGTCTTTAGTAACTGTGACTCTCTTCCTGTATTCTTTAGAAATTGTGACTCGTCCTGTAGTCTTTAGTAACTGTGACTCTTTTCCTGTAGTCCTAAGTAACTCTGACTCTCTTCCTGTAGTCCTTATTAACTGTGACTCTCTTCCTGTAGTCTTTAGTAACTGTGACTGTCTTCCTGTAGTCCTTAGTAACTGTGACTCTCTTCCTGTAGTCTTTAGTAACTGTGACTCTCTTCCTGTAGTCCTTAGTAACTGTGACTCTCTTCCTGTAGTCTTTAGTAACTGTGACTCTCTTCCTGTAGTCCTTAGCAACTGTGACTCTCTTCCTGTAGTCCTTAGTAACTGTGACTCTCTTCCTGTAGTCTTGAGTAACCGTGACTCTCTTCCTGTAGTCTTGAGTAACCGTGACTCTCTTCCTGTAGTCTTTAGTAACTGTGACTCTCTTCCTGTGGTCTTTAGTAACTGTGACTCTTCCTGTAGTCTTTAGTAACTGTGACTCTTCCTGTAGTCTTTAGTAACTGTCTCTCTTCCTGTAGTCTTTAGTAACTGTGACTCTCTTCCTGTAGTCTTTAGTAACTGTGACTCTTCCTGTAGTCTTCAGTTACTGACTCAATTCCTGTAGTTTTTAGTAACTGTGACTCTTCCTGTAGTCTTTAGTTACTGACTCTCTTCCTGTAGTCTTTAGTAAGTGTGACTTTCTCCTTCTCCAGTGTGTGTGGCTCCTATCCTCCTCAGAGCAGTGTGTTTTCTGTCGTCTGTAACGGGTGCGCCTTCCTGGGTAAGTTCCTATGCAACATATGGTCAGTGTTTTCTGTGGTTTTGTGTGTTCTGTGATTTTGTGTTTTTCTGTGATTTTGTGTTTTTTGTGTTTTTTAGTTTTTCTGTGATTTTGTGTTTTTTGTGTTTTGCTGATATTTCGTGTTTTTCTGTGATTTTGTGTGTTCTGTGATTTTGTGTTTTTGTGTTTTTTGTAATTTTGTGTTTTCTTTCCCCCAGTCGTCTGGTGCAGTGTGATCCGGTATCAGCAGGTGCGTGATCTTGGTGACAAGTGTCGCCATGCCAACCTGGCTAGCCTGGTGCTCTGCCTCATCTCCTCTTCAGCTCTCTCCCTCCTCGGAAACTTCCAGGTACTCCTCTCCTCTCCTCCCTCTTCGCCCTCTCCTCCCCTTTCTCCTCCCTCTCCGCCCTCTCCTCCCCTTTCTCTTCCCTCTCTCCTCTCCTCCCCTTCCCTTTCCGCCCTGTCCTCTCCTCTCTTGACCTGTCCTTCCTCTTCTCCTCTCCTCTCCCCTCCTCCCTCTCCATATCTTCCTCTCCTCTCTCTCCTTTCTCTCCTCTCCTTTCTCTCCTCTCCTTTCTCTCCTCTCCTCTCCCCTGCTCTCTTTCCTCCCTCTCTGCCCTCTCCTCCCCTCTCCTCTCTTCACCCTCTCCACTCTTGCCTCTCCTCTCCTCTCCTCTCCTCCCTCTCCTCTCCTCTCCTCTCCTCCTCTCCTCTCCTCTCCTCTCCTCTCCTCTCCTCTCCTCTCCTCTCCTCTCCTCTCCTCTCCTCCCTCTCCACTCTTGCCTCTCCTCTCCTCTCCTCTCCTCTCCTCTCCTCCCCTCTACTCTCCCTCTCTCTCCTCCCCTCTCCTCTCCTCTCCTCTCCTCTCCTCTCCTCCCCTCTACTCTCCCTCTCTCTCTCCTTCCAGGTACTCTTCAGCCTTCACACCTCCGTTCTATCTTTCTCTCCCCCCTCCAGATTACTGAGTGGTTTGTCGTGCACAATGTGTCGGCTCTCCTGGCCTTCTGTCTGGGTCTGGTTTACTTCTGGCTGCAGCTGTGTCTCACGTTGAAAGCTGAACCGTCTGTGGATCGCCACTGGGTGGCGCCACTGCGGGCCCTCCTGTGCAGCTTCGCCACATTGTTCCTCGTTAACAGTATCCTGCCTTCACACACACACACACACACACACACACTGCAAAACACACTCACACACACACACACTGTAAAAACTCACACACACACACACACTGTAAAAACACACTCTCTCACACACACACACACACACACACACACACACACACACACACACACTGTAAAAACACACTCACATACACACACTGTAAAAACACACTCACACTCTCTCACACACACACACACACACACACACACACACACACACACACACACACACACTCACACTGTCCAAAAACACATATATATTGCCATAGTAAAGTGATCATACTAGACTAGACTAGCTGTCAGAGCTCAAAAATGTATTTTTGTTAGACATGGGGTGCATGCTCCAGTGTAAATATGGGGTTAAATGTATTCTGGTGCATTGCAATGTGTACACTGTAAAAGCACACACACACACACACACACACACACTGTAAAAACACTTCAAGCGATAATGCCTCCAGTTTCACCCTTGGCCTCCTTGACTGCCCTCCCCCAGTGCTGGTTCTTGCATCTAAGGGCTTGAGGTCTGAGTCAGCCATGTCTGAGTGGGCGCTGGCCATGACCTACTTCCTGCTCTTCGGCCTGTTCGCCGTGGAGTTCCGCCACGTCGACTGCTTCCAGGTCACCGTCCAGAAACCCTTAGTCAACTGCTTCCAGGTCGCCGGCCAGAAACACGCCGCTGGGGGTAAGAGCTATGGCAGGCTCATCCATGACAGCACCAAGGACAGCCTGATGGTATAGAGAGGATGGTATATCGCAGTGTCGTGACTATAATCCTACTCTAACACATAAATGCGACTGTAATCCTACTGTAACACATGAACGCGACTGTAATCCCCCTGTAACACATGAACGCGAATGTAATCCCACTCTATTCATGATTGCGACAATAATTCCACTGTAACACATGAATGCGACTGTAATCCCACTCTATTCATGAATGCGAATATAATCCCACTCTGTTCATGAATGCGACTGTAATCCCACTCTGTTCATGAATGCGACTGTAATCCCACTCTATTCATGAATGCGACTGTAATCCCACTCTGTTCATGAATGCGACTGTAATCCCACTCTATTCATGAATGCGACTGTAATCCCACTCTGTTCATGAATGCGACTGTAATCCCACTCTATTCATGAATGCTACTGTAATCCCACTGTAACACATGAATGGGACTGTAATCCCACTCTAACACATGAATGCTACTGTAATCCCACACTAACACATGAATGCTACTGTAATCCCACTCTAACACATGAATGCGACTGTAATCCCACACTAACACATGAACGCGACTGTAATCCCACTCTAACACATGAATGCGACTGTAACACACAAATGCTACTATGCGCATAAATGCCGCTGTGATATATGCATGTTCAGTTCTTAATTCCATACATTTGCATTCAGTTGTATTTTACCCAATACCATAAAGCAAAGAGCAATACTATACTCTCATTTGTGGATATTTCAGAAAATAAATCAAGTCCGCATACATCTATGTCCTAGTCTTCATACAGCTCTAGTCTTCATATCTATATACCACTCTTTATGTATCTCTAGTCTTCATATGTCTTTAGTCATTTATCTCTACTCTTCATATGCACAAATGCATCTGCAGATGTAATACACGCATACACACAAATGCATCTGTGGATGAAATGCACCCATACACACAAATGCATCTGCAGATGTAATGCACGCATACACACAAATGCATTTGCAGATGTAATGCACCCATACACACAACTGCACCTGCAGATGTAATGCACGCATACACACAAATGCATCTGTGGATGAAATGCATACACACAAATTGCTTTTGCAGATGTAATGCACGCATACACACAAATGTATCTGTGGATGAAATGCACACATACACACAGATGCATCTGTAAATGCATACACACAAATGCATTTGCAGATGTAATGCACCCATACACACAACTGCACCTGCAGATGTAATGCACACATACACACAAATGCATCTGCAGATGTAATGCACACATACACACAAATGCATCTGCAGATGTAATCATACATACACAAATGAACGCACATGTTTTTCATTTTGATGTGTTTTATTAAACACAACTGAATGTATTTAATTTAGAATGTGCCCCTTCTTTTATGTTCTGCTTTATTCTGTTTCATTATGAGCTTGAGATAATTATAATGTATTTACTCGTTTAGCTCTCACCTCTGCCCAAAAGCAGCCAGCACAGGATTACACTACAGTACAGGATTACACTACAGTACAGGATTACACTACAGTACAGGATTACACTACAGTACAGGATTACACTACGGGATTACACACACAGTACAGTATTACACTACAGTACAGGATTACACTACAGTACAGGATTACACACACAGTACAGGATTACACTACAGTACAGGATTACACTACGGGATTACACACACAGTACAGTATTACACTACAGTACAGGATTACACACACAGTACAGGATTACACTTCAGTACAGGATTACACTACAGGATTACACACACAGTACAGTATTACACTACAGTACAGGATTACACTACAGTACAGGATTACACTACTGGATTACACTACAGTACAGGATTACACTACAGTACAGGATTACACTACTGGATTACACTACAGTACAGGATTACACTACAGGATTACACACACAGTACAGGATTACACTACAGTACAGGATTACACTACAGTACAGGATTACACTACAGTACAGGATTACACACACAGTACAGGATTACACTACAGTACAGGATTACACTACAGGATTACACACACAGTACAGTATTACACTACAGTACAGGATTACACTTCAGGATTACACACACAGTACAGGATTACACTACAGTATGATTACAGCACAGGATTACACTACAGGATTACACTACAGGATTACAGAATATCAGTATGTCAGACTCAAAGCCATCTTGCTCTACTTGTTTTCTACATCAGGATTGTAGATTTGTTTATTTTCAGCCACCTGATGTAATTCATTCCCACATGCAGCTAGTAATACCACTCTGTGTGTGTGTGTGTGTGTGTGTGTGTGTGTGTGTGTGTGTGTGTGTGTGTGTGTGTGTGTGTGTGTGTGTGTGTGCACATGAAGCTAGTAATACCACTGTGGGTGTGTGTGTGTGTGTGTTTGTGTGTGTGTGTGTGTTTGTGTGCACATGTAGCTAGTAATACCACTCTGTGTGTGTGTGTGTGTGTGTGTGTGTGTGGGTTTGTGTGCACATGTAGCTAGTAATACCACTCTTTACCAATCTCCGTCAGAAAGATGCTGGCTGCACAGATGTATAACAGGAAGTAAACGGCGTTGATGCACTTGGCTGCTGTCTTCAGGTAGAGGCCAGTCTTCCCAGGATGCTCTTGGGGAGCAGAGCAGATGTGCAGTCGTAACGCCCGCAGCTCTTGTAGGATGAGACACAACTGAGACCTGGACGGCTTACCCTCCTTCTTCTCCTCCTCCTTTTCCTCCTCTTCCTTCACCTCCGTGGAGAGACCAACTCCTCCGCTCCGAGCTAAGGGTAAAACCAGATATATTACCCCAGAGAATAGACCAGTAGGGGTAAAAGCAGAGATAAGACCTATAAACTCTACTCAGTATTGGGTACATTTATAAACTCTATTCTATATTTGGTAAATGTATAAACTCTTTTTATTGGGTAATAAATATCTGAATGTTGTTCATATTCACTGTCTTCACAAATTACATGAGGGAACCGCATATTGATGTTTTCTTGTTCTGATTGGTAGCTGCATGGTGGTTCTTGTGTGAGCATAGAAATGCTCATATGGGATACTGATGGAACCGCAAAATAGCTATTCTACTGTTATTTTGTATCATTTGTATCTGTAACTCATACCCTTGGATGTGTACGCTGTCTGTCTCGATGAGACCTGAACAATTAGCATGTGAACCCCCCCCCCCCCCCCCCAGATAGCACCCCGCTCGCCCCATAGGTGAACCCCTTTACTCCACTGTCTTCCCTTCCTACCATCACCTACATGGTGTGGTCTCCCTCCCTTCTACCTGACTGAATGGTATAAATGCCAACATAGTCTATATAGGCCATAGGCCATTCTCTGAGCACCAGCTAAGAGGGGGTCTCCACGTTGACATAAACTCCATAAATCCTGACTGCGTCTTCCGGTCCGTTCTTCAAGTTTGGGGTGCACATTAAGGTTCTAACACCACAAACCCACCTGGCTAGGGGCCCTCTCCCCATCCCTTATCTCTGGGGTCCTCCAGGTATGTGTGTGTGCGTGTGTGTGTGTGTGTGTGTGTGTGTGTGTGTGTGTGTGTGTCTGTCTGTCTGTCTGTCTGTCTGTGTGTATATGTGTGTGTGTGTGACCCACCTGGCTGCCGAACCTCTCTCCCATCCCTCGTCTCTGGGGTCCTCCAGGTGAGTGTGTGTGTGTGTTTATGTGTGTGTGTGTGTGTGTGTGTGTGTGTGTGTGTTTATGTGTGTGTGTGTGTGTGTGTGTGTGTGTGTTTGTGTGTGTGTGTGACCCACCTGGCTTGCTGCCCTCTCCCCCATCCCTCATCTCTGGGGTCCTCCAGGTGAGTGTGTGTGTGTCCCACTTTGAGGCCATCCGCATCAGGAAGCTGACTATGATGGTCTCCACGATGCTGCAGCCCACAAACATGAACACCCCAGTGCAGAACATCCCTGTGGACATAAAGGTCAAGCAGTTACCAGGTGTGTGTGTGTGTGTGTGTTTCAGCGTTTCTGTTGTCCGGTAAAAAAAATGTAATGTCCGGAAATGTTAGATCTCACCGGTCAAATTGTCCGA
>NC_137922.1:56041377-56051377 GCF_963457725.1 Sprattus sprattus | reverse complement strand
AAGCCTGGAGCAATACTATACTCTCATTTGAGGAAATTTCAGAAAAGAAATCAAGTCCGCATACATCTATGTCCTAGTCTTCATATATATCTAGTCTTCATATCTATATACCACTCTTTATGTATCTATAGTCCTCATACATCTGTAGTCTTCATATGTCTCTAGTCTTCTTTTATCTCTAGTCTTCATATGTCTCTACTCTTCATATATCTGTATTCTTCATTTATCTCTACTCTTCATATGCACAAATGAACCTGCAGATGTAATGCACGCATACACACAAATGCATCTGCAGATGTAATGCACGCATACAAAATAATGTATCTGCGGATGTGTTCTTCTCTGTTTTATTAAACACAACAAGCATTTCATTTAGAATGTGCCCCTGCTTTATTCTGTTACATTATGAGCTTGAGATAATTATTATGTATTTACTCGTGTAGCTCTCACCTCTGCCCAAAAGCAGCCAGCACAGGATTACACTACAGTACAGGATTACACACACAGTACAGGATTACACTACAGTACAGGATTACACACACAGTACAGGATTACATACACAGTACAGGATTACACTACAGTACAGGTTTACACTACAGTACAGGATTACACTACAGTACAGGATTACACTACAGGATTACACACACAGTACAGGATTACACTACAGGATTACATACACAGTACAGGATTACACTACAGTACAGGTTTACACTACAGTACAGGATTACACTACAGGATTACACACACAGTACAGGATTACACTACAGGATTACAGTAGAGGATTACACTACAGTACAGGATTACACTACAGGATTACAGTAGAGGATTACACTACAGTACAGGATTACAATACAGGATTACACTACAGTACAGGATTACACACACAGTACAGGATTACAGTACATGATTACACTACCAGATTACACTACAGTACAGGATACAGAATATCAGTTAATCTGCTGCCTGGGATTACAGTACAGGATTACAGACTCAGATCAGAATGTCAGAATCAAACCCATGGCGTTCAGTGATTACACTACCTTCATCTTGCTCTGCTTGTAGTTTTCTACATCAGGATTGTGGCTAGTAATACCACTCTGTGTGTTGTGTGTGTGTGTGTGTGTGTGTGTGTGTGTGTGTGTGTGTGTGTGTGTGTGTGTGTGTGTGTGTGTGTGTGTGCACATGTGGCTAGTAGTACCACTCTTTACTAATCTCCGTCAGAAAGATGCTGGCTGCACAGATGTATAACAGGAAGTAAACGCCGTTGATGCACTTGGCTGCTGTCTTCAGGTACAGGCCAGTCTTCCCAGGATGCTCTTGGGGAGCAGAGCAGATGTGCAGTCGTAACGCCCGCAGCTCCCGCAGGATGAGACACAACTGAGACATGGACGGCTTACCCTCCTCCTCCTCCCCCTCCTTCACCTCCATGGAGAGACCAACTCCTCTGCTCCCAGCTGGGGGTAAAACCAGATATATTACCCCAGAGACTAGACCAGTAGGGGTAAAAGCAGAGATATTACCCCAGAGACTAGACCAGTAGGGGTAAAAGATTGGGGGAGACTGTAAAGCCTTATCTCTGGGGTCCTCCAGGTATGTGTGTGTGTGTGTGTGTGTGTGTGTGTGTGTATGTGTGTGTGTGTGTGTGTGTGTGACCCACCTGGCTTGCGGTCCTCTCCCCCCTCCCTCGTCTCTCGGGTCCTCCAGGTGAGTGTGTGTGTGTCCCACTTTGAGGCCATCCGCATCAGGAAGCTGACTATGATGGTCTCCACGATGCTGCAGCCCACAAACATGAACACCCCAGTGCAGAACCTCCCTGTGGACATAAAGGTCAAGCAGTTACCAGGTGTGTGTGTGTGTGTGTGTGTGTGTGTGTCAGCGTTTCTGTTGTAATTGCCGGACTGTGTCCGGGAAAAAATGTAATGTCCGGAAATATTAGATCTCACCGGTCAAATTGTCCGATTGGAATTTCTTAAAATCCCGTCCCCCAAACACAATCTGAATTTGACAACAATCCTAATATTGAGGCCTATAAAGCAAATGTGCACTGCCCTTATTATTCTAGGCTATTCTGCCGTTTGAAAGTTATTAAACAACGAGTTTATGCTGCATTTTAAATAATATAAAATGTGTGTGTGTGAGTGTCTGACCTATGAGAGGTGTTTCCTGGTGTGTGGAGGGTAGGATGTCGTGGAGGATGAGCAGCAACACAGAGATGGCCAACAGGATGGTGACCTTGAAGCTCAGCTTCTCTCCTCTGGACTCATTGATGAAGAAGGACACCAAGTCCAGAACCAGGAAGCAGAAAACAGGAACCAGGAAGTTGATCACGTAGAGCTGGGGTCTCCTGGTGATGGTGATCTGGGCCAGAGACACACCCCCACACACACAAAAACACACACACACACAGACACACACACACACACACACACACACACACACACACACACACACGCGCGAACACACACACTCACGAACACACACACACACATGGAGCAAAGAGTAGATCACTCTGGAGAGCATCTGATTCTGATCAAGAACCTTAAGAGATTTTCAGGAAGAACCCTTGTAGATAGAACCCTAGGAATAACTTTCTGTGGTTTCTGAAGGATCTTAGGACAACACCCGTATGTGTGTGTGTGTGTGTGGGGGGGGGGGGGGGTTGTGTGTGTGCGTGCGTGTGTGTCGTACCGTATACACCACCTGGTCCCCCACAGAGGTTCCTATGGTGAGGTTCCCAGCAAGCAAGCCTCCACAGGCCCTATACGGGCCCCCTTAGGGCTGGCACAAGGGCCCTTTGAGGGCTGCCCATGCCGGGCCCCTGAGCTTTTGCTCATTGGCAAAGTGCCGGCCCCTCATTGCTGGCCCTGCGTGGGCAGCCCTAACACAGCCCACAGGAGCCCTCACAAGGCCCACGCAGGGCCCCTGAGCTTTTGTTCATTGGCCAAGTGCTGGCCCCTCAGTGCTGGCCCTGCGTGGGCAGCCCTAACATAGCCCACAGGAGCCCTCATTAGGCCCACACAGAGCCTGCACTCATTTTTGGCTCATTTATTTATTGAATATATTTATATATAATAGTAAAACATAAAAGTGAAAGTAAAAAACTGGCACACACACACACAAACTCTGAATTTGATCTCTGCATTTTACCCATCCAGGGTAGACTCACACACTCTGAATTTGATTTCTGCATTTTACCCATCCAAGGTAGTGACACACACACACTCTGAATTTGATCTCTGCATTTTACCTATCCAGGGTAGAGACTCACACACTCTGAATTTGATTTCTACATTTTACCCATCCAAGGTAGTGACACACACACACTCTGAATTTGATCTTTGCATTTTACCCATCCAGGGTTGTGATACACACAGCACACAGTGAAGTGAAGCACAGCACATTTTTCCTGCCGCTTGGGGATTGAACCGATGACCTTACGCTTTCCAGCCCAACACCCTTACCAGTAGTCCACGTGAGCTTTGTCCACTCAAACTCAAAAGTTATACGTTTTCTACCTCGGAGTTTGGTTTGACAAAGCTCAATAATAATAATAATAATAATAATTCATTTTTTTATAGAGCTTTTCTGTATACAAACACACATACACACACACTTGTATTAATAAAGTCTTTAATTTGAATTCCTTTTGGCAATTGTACATTTCTGACTATACAGATGTTAGTTATGCTGTAACTGCATCCATTTAGATTTGCAGAACAAACACTTTCTATTTTTTACTATCATATATAAATAAATTCAATAAATAAATGAGCAAAAAATGAGTGCAGGCTCTGAGTGGGCCTAGTGAGGGCTCCTGTGGGCTATGTTAGGGCTGCCCACGCAGGGCCATCACTGTGGGGCCAGCATTTTGCCAATGAGCAAAAGCTCAGGGGTCCTGTGTAGGCAGCCCTCAAAGGGCCCTGTGTAGGCAGCCCTCAAAGAGACCTGTGTGGGCAGCCCTCAAAGGGCCTGCGTGGGTAGCCCTCAAAGGGCCTGCGTGGGCAGCCCTCAAAGTGGGCAGCCCTCAAAGGGCCTGCGTGGGCAGCCCTCAAAGGGCCCTGCGTGGGCAGCCCTCAAAGGGCCTGCGTGGGCAGCCCTCAAAGGGCCTGCGTGGGCAGCCCTCAAAGTGGGCAACCCTCAAAGGGCCTGCGTGGGCAACCCTCAAAGGGCCTGCGTGGGTAGCCCTCAAAGGGCCTGCGTGGGTAGCCCTCAAAGGGCCTGCGTGGGCAGCCCTCAAAGTGGGCAACCCTCAAAGGGCCTGCGTGGGCAGCCCTCAAAGGGCCTGCGTGGGTAGCCCTCAAAGGGCCTGCGTTAGTAGCCCTCAAAGGGCCTGCGTGGGCAGCCCTCAAAGTGGGCAACCCTCAAAGGGCCTGCGTGGGCAACCCTCAAAGGGCCTGCGTGGGTAGCCCTCAAAGGGCCTGCGTGGGTAGCCCTCAAAGGGCCTGCGTGGGCAGCCCTCAAAGTGGGCAACCCTCAAAGGGCCTGCGTGGGCAACCCTCAAAGGGCCTGCGTGGACAGACCTCAAAGGGCCCTGCGTGGGTAGCCCTCAAAGGGCCCTGTGTGGGCAGCCCTCAAAGGGCCCTTGTGCCAGCCCTAAGGGGGGCCATATGTGGCAGCCCGCACAGGCCCAGCATGGGTTTTCTGGGCAGCTTAGACTTTGTTGGGCTATCCGGTGACAGCCCGCAGTGAACCCAAAGCTGCAGGCCCCGCTTGGGCAAGCCCACAGCGGGCCTGTGTAGGACTGGTGTGGGCTGGCCCTAGCCCACAGTGCCCACACCGGGCCTGTGAAGGATTGGTGTGGGCTGGCCCTAGCCCACAGTGCCCACAGCCTGCCTGCATGGGGCCGGTGGAGGCTTGCTTGCTGGGTTCTGTGTTTATGTGTGTGTGTGTGTGTGGGGTGGGGGGGGGAGGTTGTGTGTGTGTATGTGTGTGTGTGTGTGTGTGTGTGTGTCGTACCGTATACACCACCTGGTCCCACACAGAGGTTCCTATGGTGAGGTTCTCCTTGGAGACCCAGACGCTGATGAGGTCCCACTCGCCCTGAGCCTGGAACACGGTGAGGGAACCAGTCGTCACGTCCGAGGAGTTGGAGGAGGGAGACAGACGCACCTGGTCGACTTTGGGGCGGAAGAGGGGCGGGGGCAGAGAGAAAGTATCTCACCACACAAGACCATAGCTGTCAACCCTCCCGAACAAACAAACACAATGCAATGTTATCAGTGAAAGGAGTGAACACACACACACACACACACACACACACACACACACACACACACACACACACACACACTCACTTGTGTTTTGCACGGGCAAAAAAGTAAATTGGCATCGCTGTGTGTCAAAGGGGAACTTGTACAGCTCCATCTTGCAGGTGCTGGTGATCTTGTAGGTCTGTCCATAGTGGGCGTAGCCAGGCGACAGAAGCGTAACATGAGGGCTCTCTGCATAGCTCACTTTGGCCTCCGTACTGAGAGGAGGAGAGATGGAGGAGGAGGAGAGGAGAGGAGAGATGGCGGAGGAGAGGAGAGGAGAGATGGAGAGAAGGAGGAGAGGAGAGGAGAGGAGAGATGGCGGAGGAGAGGAGAGGAGAGATGGAGAGAAGGAGGAGAGGAGAGAAGGAAAAGAGATAGAGGAGAGGAGGAGGAGAGATCGAGGGGAGGAGAGGAGAAGGAGGAGGAGAGATGGAGGGACAGGAGGAGAGGAGAAGGAGGAGGAGAGATGGAGGGACAGGAGGAGAGATGGAGGGGAGAGGAGGAGGAGAGATGGAAGAGAGATGGAGGGGGAGAGGAGGAGGAGAAGGAGGAGGAGAGATGGAGGGGGAGGAGGAGGAGAGATGGAGGAGGAGGAGGAGGAGACATGGAGGGGGAGAGGAGAGGAGGAGTGATGGAGGGGGAGAGGAGAGAAGAGGAGGAGCCATGGAGGGGAGAAGAGGAAAGATGGAGGGGGAGAGGAGAGGAGGAGAGATGGAGAGGGAGAGGAGGAGGAGAGAAGGAGGGGGAGAGGAGGTGAGAAGGAGGGGGAGAGGAGGAGAGATGGAGGAGACAGGTCTCTCCAGAGTAGGCATAGTTTCTACACTGTTCAGACGTATGGAACACAAGCAAGCACACACATTGACACCTGTACATACACACACGCACACACATACACACTCTCACACACACACACACACACACACACACACACACACGCATACACACACACATACACACACACACACTCTCTCACACACACACACACACACACACGCACACACGCATACACACACTCACACACACACACACACACACACGCACACACGCACACACGCATACACACACGCATAAACACACGCATACACACACACACACACACACACACGCACACACGCATAAACACACGCATACACACACACACACACGCACACACGCATAAACACACGCATACACACATACACACACACACACACAGTGATTGCACTTCATTCAGTCTCTGCAGATCTATTGTGTGTCTCTACGACACACATGAGCTATGAGCAAACAGCCTCCGTGTGGCATCAGTGGCATTAGTGGCCGTCACCTGAAGGTGAGTCAGAAAGATCAACAACCATCTCTTCAATCCATCATCTCTAGCAGAACAGAAGCATAGAAGAGTACAACAACAGACAAATATAATAGTGCTGTTCGATTCATTGGCCAGCCAAACTAAGGCTGCTCATATATCTTCCGTTTGAAAGCAAACATGTGGACATCCGAGCTACATCCGGGTAACAATGGATGTAAAGGTCATTAGCTCCGCTTTAGGCGAGACTGGACACACACACACACACACACACACAGCCACTACGTTACTGCTTTACCACACACAAGCCCCTTATACATGTGCCACTGTGATCAGATCAGTTTATCGTATCGTATTCGCGTGTAGGTGTGAAAATTTTCAAGGGAAACGGCTCTTGTCGTTACGTGTTTACATGTGCAAAATGTGATCCGTTTACATTGCCTCGGGCATGCACAAAGACCACGGAGATGTGCTCCCACCTGGTTTGTTTACTTACAACATCAACGTGGATCCGCATAGTGCACAGGCAGTGTAGTGGCTTAAAGTTCCCTTCTTTCTATCAGCATACAGTTCTTAATATTTTCTTTGAATAACCACTGTCAGATGGAAAGAAAACGAGTCTATGCGTGGATGTGTTTCAACAACGGTAGAAAACTGTGTTTGCTCCGTCTTTTACTGAGCTCATAATTATATGACAGTGGTATTAGTTACAGTTGAGACACCCGAAATAATTTGCATGCGCTGCAATCCTGAGACGTGATTTTTAGTTTGCACATGATTACTAACGTCTTCTTTGATCCCAGGAAATTTGAGCACACAACCCATCTCCCTTACGGAGATATTGGCGAAAGTTGTTTTACCTACTTTATTGCAAACGTCTAGTTTTGCAAACTTGTCTAGTTTTTGTGCAGTAGTAAATAGAGTCTCAGTCTACTACACCATACATAGCATATCAAGTTTGTAGAAAATGATTAAGGTGCAACAAATGGCAATAAGCATATTTAAATTAAATGATTCACATTGCAAGTAAAATGGTGCGGCTGGAGCAGATACAGGGAGGGACAACGGTGACGCAGTTTGGATGTAGCAACAAACGTTTATGTGCTGTAACAAACAGTGTTAACCAGTATGTGAGTAACGTGGGTTTTATTAAAACATAGCGTGTGTAATGTGCAGCTATTTCATTCCGTTTATTAACCTTTCCGGCTGTCTGTATGTATTTACTAGCCAGCAGTAGACGTAAAGGAAAGGGAATTAACCCCGAAGTTAAAAACATGTAATCTACTTCGGCAGCGGAGCATTTTACTCCCCCGCATTCTCTCTACAAACTTCCATATAGACGCGGGATCAGCAGAGGTAAATCTACTTTCCTTTTGGGAGAAACAAGGCCAGTCGTTCCCACGACTACAGCACCTTGCAAAACGAATTCTATGCGTTCCAGCAACAAGTGCTGCGAGTGAGCGCTCCTTCAGTGCAGCAGGGCGCGTTATAGAAGCCAGGCGCTCTCGCCTGACTCCTGACACTGTAGATGCTATTTTATTCCTGCATAGTGCTAAGACAAATTCTAAATAGAAAGAAGGTTAGGCATATCAGCAGAGGTATATTTTTTTTACATTAGGATGGCTACGTTTATAGCTTGTGTTTTGGGCGCACCAGAATGCCAAGCATGCACGGCGGCAGGATTTTTTCTCTCCCGGTGCTAAGGGGGGGCTTGACCGATACGTGGGGTAGCTAAGAAAATAATTTATTTTCATGACGTCACTTACTTTATTAAGAAGTTCTTGTTTTTTTTTTCAATAAAAGCAGCTATGATACACAGCACGAGAATGTAATACAAGCGGCAATGGCGGAAATGTTTCACGTGCGTGCAAAGGTGACATTCAGCTCCGGACAGCGACCATGCGCCTGCCCATAACCAGACAATACATCCAACATGCAACAAGTATTCCATATGCATAATAAATGAAAACAAACAACTATGCATTGACAATATTGTCTCGGATCACAACATCATAACTTACATTAATAGTAAAACTCCAAAGCTACAAAGTGCAGCCGCAACGAGAAGTGCGAACAGCTTGTTTGAATGATTCAATAAAATAAAATAAATAAATAAAATCACCAGAGTTGTTTTACAGTAGGACAATGCGTCTGTTGCTGTGGTTAAGTGCAAATGAGTCCATGATCTTCTGGACATCCAGAATCGTATTACGCTCTGAAGTTCTGCATAAAACAAAGACGTATCGACAATCGACTGGAACTTCAGCGACGAACTTTTTTTTGGTAGGTTAGCAGGACTCCTTCTTATTTATGAGCTAAAGATTGTGTAGATGCCAGACAGTGGAACGGGTTGAAACGAAAACAGTGTTCACCTTATGGCCTACTCCCCCCTCTTGTCCCCTCTCTCTCTCTCACACACACACAGCACAGGGTAAACGGGGTACAGGCGCAGTACAAACATGCAAGAATGGATTGTATTGGAACAGAATGCATACGTTACGTATGAACCTTTATAGTTTTTCTCAGTCGCTTTGGTACATTTCTCAAATCATCCTCGACATTTGCAAAACAGTGCTTAAATGCTAGAGGGGCTTAACTGGGGCTACACATTTTTTTTGCCGGGGCTATAGCACCCCTTAGCCCCGGTGTAGCGCCGTCGCTGATGCCAAGAAGTTTGTCGCGACTGTAATGGCATATTTCATTGTGGGGGTGATTGATAGCTTAAGGCTTACGAGACACAGTGTTTTCCGATGTTTTACTGAGTCCTCTCTGTCTCTATCACACACACACACACACACACACACACACACACACACTAACGGAAGCAAAAAAGGTTTAAATTAAGTGACGATCCCTCAAATGTCGCGTCTCCTTAAAGCACCGCAAACCTGCAAGCTATGAGTCAGCTGTCAGTATTGGAAGAAGCCTTAACGTCTCGAAGATGAAACTGCCTGGGTTATTTTGTTTCGTTAGGCTATTAGTTATATTTTAAAACAGCCAGTCATTGTAGCCTACCACTCGTGGAATAAGGAATTTAAAAGAGATGATGGAGTGATATGACTCAGAAGTGACATTGGGCATTGGCAGCGCGAGATGTTCAGAACAATTTAAACTTCTAGCTCAGTAACATCAACAGCTAAGAAAGAAGGTAAGAAAAATTGTCGGAAAACTTTGATTTGCAAGGGAAGCAGGCAAGTGTTGGGGTTGTTACAGTATAGCCTACAATGTGGTGAAATTTCGGAATTAATAGGCTCGAGTCAGCGTTTCCTTAATATGCTTTCTTTCATTTTGCAAAAAACAGTAGGCTATATTACCATATTAAAATGGTGTACCAAATTGCGTTTTATTACAATGATAAAAAATTGTAGACCTACTAGCCTATTGGATCAGTCTCCTTTCAAGAACAGGCAAGAACTTTCTAGCCTCTAACTTTCTAGCCTCCTGTCACCGCCTCCCCCTTGGC
>NC_137922.1:56028877-56036377 GCF_963457725.1 Sprattus sprattus | reverse complement strand
GAAGTCCACAGACATTTCATACAGTAACTGGTTACACATCAAGCCCTCTCCCCTCATCTGAAGACTCATCTCATGTAAGCACAAGGAAGCCTAGCATTCACGTACACAAGTAACACCAGAAGAGACAAATTATGTATTTTCGAAAGCTCATCAAATGTCTTTGTGGTAAAAACTTTCAGGCAACACAGGCGTGAGACTGCAGCTTTATTCACGGCACCAGGGAAAGGTACAAGCAACACCGGGGTCAAGCAACAAACCCAAAGCTCTGTGGGGCTAGACACCCTTTTATTACAAGCTCATCACATCTCACACATACAGTCCCATTGTCTCAGTGAACGTCTCACACATACAGTCCCATTGTCTCAGTGAATGTCTCACACATACAGTCCCATTGTCTCAGTGAATGTCTCACACATACAGTCCCATTGTCTCAGTGAGCGTCTCACACATACAGTCCCATTGTCTCAGTGAATGTCTCACACATACAGTCCCATTGTCTCAGTGAATGTCTCACACATACAGTCCCATTGTCTCAGTGAATGTCTCACACATACAGTCCCATTGTCTCAGTGAGCGTCTCACACATACAGTCCCATTGTCTCAGTGAACGTCTCACACATACAGTCCCATTGTCTCAGTGAACGTCTCACACATACAGTCCCATTGTCTCAGTGAGCGTCTCACACATACAGTCCCATTGTCTCAGTGAGCGTCTCACACATACAGTCCCATTGTCTCAGTGAATGTCTCACACATACAGTCCCATTGTCTCAGTGAGCGTCTCACACATACAGTCCCATTGTCTCAGTGAGCGTCTCACACATACAGTCCCATTGTCTCAGTGAGCGTCTCACACATACAGTCCCATTGTCTCAGTGAATGTCTCACACATACAGTCCCATTGTCTCAGTGAGCGTCTCACACATACAGTCCCATTGTCTCAGTGAACGTCTCACACATACAGTCCCATTGTCTCAGTGAGCGTCTCACACATACAGTCCCATTGTCTCAGTGAGCGTCTCACACATACAGTCCCATTGTCTCAGTGAATGTCTCACACATACAGTCCCATTGTCTCAGTGAGCGTCTCACACATACAGTCCCATTGTCTCAGTGAATGTCTCACACATACAGTCCCATTGTCCTATACAGTCCCAGGTGAAACACTTGTGGACAACAGACATATGACCGGACTGGTTTAGGCTGAATTCTATCAAGACTAGCGGAATAGCTAGATAATACTCTACATAGTCCTTTATATTCCTACATAGTCCTTTATATTCCTACATATTCCTATATATTCCTATATATTCCTTGTCTGGGAAGTCCCGCCCCTCTTCTTCCGGCCAATTTGATTTTGCCTCTGAAGTGGGTCTGGCAAACTTTGCATAGAAGTTCATTTCAGCATTCTCAGGATCCCTGGGACCAATCACAAACTGGCTTTTGGCTACCTGGCGCGCCATTGGCGGATTTAAAATAACCACCTCTACGTAACAAAAGCGAAAGCAAAGAGAGAAGCACAGCAAAACTATATAATGCTCTCGCGGCTGTCTTGGATGATTTCGAAGGCAAGTTTTCTTTGAAAATAGAACAGAAACCTGCTCTGGAACAATTCATACAGAAAAAAGATGTGTTTGCTTTATTACC
Organism: Sprattus sprattus; assembly: GCF_963457725.1. Classification (NCBI taxonomy): domain Eukaryota; kingdom Metazoa; phylum Chordata; class Actinopteri; order Clupeiformes; family Clupeidae; genus Sprattus; species Sprattus sprattus. The sequence goes on along the minus strand of NC_137922.1, from coordinate 56,034,730 downwards.
GATCCTTGTATCGTTGTATAGTATCGTTGGTCTGATTGGTTAAAGGCGCGTCCAATTACGTGACTGAAGTGGACCTCCATTTAGTAGTTCGCCAGACTAACTGAGCAAATGAAATGCAGTGAAGGGGCGGGGCGGGGAATTCCCAGACAAATATATTCCTACATATTCCCATATATTCCTACCTAGTCCTATATATTCCTCGTGTTACACTTTAGAACGCATTTGTGTCTGCACCTCAAGGTATGTAACCTCCCTAAGAACTCAGGGACAGAAAAAGAAGAGCATTTCAAACTTGCACAAAGGAAAAACAATCTCAGCTAAGCAGATTAATGGTTGTAAAACCCAAAATGATCCCACTTTTTCCTCATGCAAGCACTGCTAAGAGAAAAAGGCAGAGCAAACCCAACTAGGGGTTCATGTAAGATACAAAACAAATTCGTAAGGGTTCAGAGGTCTTGAAGTTGAATATTAATTCCACCTTAAGGCAGTTATAGACTCCCTGGAATCCCAGCCTGGCATCCTGTAGCTCCAGTGCATGTGATGGTGCGGTGATGAAGAGTCTGGCCACAGCTGTGTCTGAAGAGCCAATCACAGGTGATGAAGAGTCTGGCCACAGCTGTGTCTGAAGAGACCATCACAGATGATGAAGAGTCTGGCCACAGCTGTGTCTAAAGAGCCAATCAGAGCAACAGCGCTACAAGGACTGGCTGGCCACAGCAGAGTGAACATTATGAGCTTTAGGGAAAAGAAAGAGAACATCACATTTATCGGTTTCCATTCAAAACAAACGGACTCTGAAATACTGATGTGTGTTTTACTCACAGAGGGGTTTGGTTGCCCCCGGCGACCACCTGAGAGACAGATGGAGATGAATCAGTCAGAGATACAATAAAGAGTGTGTAGTTTGGTGTGTGTCTGCAGTAGCTGAAACATCAGAGTTGAATCAGTCACAGGTAAATAAACGTAAATAAACAAGAGTGTGTAGATCAGTGTGTGTCTGCATCAGTGTGTCTGAATCAGTCACAGGTAAATAAACATCAGTAGAGTGAAGAGTGTGTCAGTGTGTGTCTGCAGTAGCTGAAACAGCTAGAGTTGAATTAGTGACAGGAAAATAAACATTAGTAGAATAAAGAGTGTGTAGATCAGTGTGTGTCTGCAGTAGCTGAAACAGCTAGAGTTGAATCAGTCACAGGTAAATAAACATCAGTAGAGTAAAGAGTGTGTAGATCAGTGTGTGTCTGCAGTAGCTGAAACAGCTAGAGTTGAATCAGTCACAGGTAAATAAACATCAGTAGAGTAAAGAGTGTGTAGATCAGTGTGTGTCTGCAGTAGCTGAAACAGCTAGAGTTGAATCAGTCACAGGTAAATAAACATCAGTAGAGTAAAGAGTGTGTAGATCAGTGTGTGTCTGCAGTAGCTGAAACAGCTAGAGTGAAATCAGTCACAGGTAAATAAACATCAGTAGAGTAAAGAGTGTGTAGATCAGTGTGTGTCTGCAGTAGTCCACTCACCTGATGTCATCCTGTAAATGACTGCAGCTATGATCACAACTATGATCACAGCCACAAACAGACTGATAGTGGTAGCAACACTAACAGTCCCATGGACCACTGAGAGAGATAGAGACAGAGAGAGAAAGAGAAAGAGAAAGAGAAAGAGAAAGAAAGAGTAGGATAGAAAGAGAGGGGCAAAGAGACAGAGAAAGAAAGAGAAGGAGAGAGAGGGGCAAAGAGACAGAGAAAGAAAGAGTAGGATAGAGAGAGAGGGGCAAAGAGAAAGAGAAAGAAAGAGAAGGATAGAGAGAGAGGGGCAAAGAGACAGAGAAAGAAAGAGTAGGATAGAGAGAGAGGGGCAAAGAGACAGAGAAAGAAAGAGAAGGAAATAGAGAGAGAGAGAGACAATGAGATGCCATTTTATAGAGAATGACAGCATGTAAGAATAGAAATTTGTGAAATGTAGATGAATGTACAAGAAATCTGGAATGTAAATCTAATCAGATTTATGTCCGTCATTGTTGTCAACAAGCTGTAGATGAAGCTGTAGAAACACTGAGCAGCTTCACACCAAAGCCCAAATGAATCAAGACATCTCTGTCTAACGAACACACACACACACACACACACACACACACACACACACACACACACACACACACACACACACACACACACACACACACACACACACACACACACACACACACACACACACACACACACACACCAAAGCCCAAATGAATCAAGTCATCTCTGTCTAACGAACACACACACACACACACACACACACAGACAAAGCCCAAATGAATCAAGTCATCTCTGTCTAACGAACACACACACACACACACACACACACACACACACACACACACACACACACACACACACACACCAAAGCCCAAATGAATCAAGTCATCTCTGTCTAACGAACACACACACACACACACACACACACAGACAAAGCCCAAATGAATCAAGTCATCTCTGTCTAACGAACACACACACACACACACACACACACACACACACACACACACACACACACACACACACACACACACAGACAAAGCCCAAATGAATCAAGTCATCTCTGTCTAACGAACACACACACACACACACACACACACACACACACACACACACACACACACACACACACACACACACCAAAGCCCAAATGAATCAAGTCATCTCTGTCTAACGAACACACACACACACACACACACACACACACACACACACACACACACACACACACACACACACACACACACACACACACACACACACACACACACACACACACACACACACACACACACACACACACACACACACACACACACACACACACACACACACACACACACACACACAGACAGACAAAGCCCAAATGAATCCAGACATCTCTGTCTAACAAACACACTGCAAAAATGCTTTTCTAACCTAGTGTTATTACTCTTATATTGAGATGAAAAAATCTAGTTGGTCTTGTTTCTAGCTAAATTGTACTTACCTAGTGCTTTCTTTTAAGGTTATTTTTGCCTATTTCAAGCAAATATTACTTATTTTAAGAAATCTTAACAAGCCAAATTTGCTTAACGCACTGGCAGCCAAATTTGCTTGTTTTAGCAGGTTTTTGCTTAAAACAAGCAAATTTGGCTGCCAGTGCGTTAAGCAAGAAGTGTGGAAAAGATGTGTGAGTTCTGTCACACGCCATGAATGTATTTCCCCGCACCCTCTCCATGTTGGGGTCCACCCTCTCTCAGGTACTGCAGACAGGTGTAGCGTCCAGCATCCTCAGTGGTGACCTCAGTAACGTGGAGAGAACAGTCGGAGACCAGGCGCAGTCTCTTAGCTCTGGCTCTGTGTGCGGCTGCACCACGATTGATCTTTCCATGATTGACCAGTTCTACAGCATCTTCAGGGTTGGTATAATCCCATACAGTGGAAGACCAGTCGGGATGAACCACATTCCTGCAGGGAAGAGTGGCATTCCCAGCCACGCTGGAGAAGACGGGGGGTGTCACTCCTTGGACACCTGAATGATAAATGAAATCACATCGGTCAAAGCTAATGCTAACACCACAAGACATTATTGTAATGGTGCTTTTTTTATGTATTTATTTGTTTTATTTTATATTAATTTTATATTAATATAATTAATTTGTCTGTTCCTGTATTACCATTATTATTTTAACTGTTGTTTTATTATTATTATTATTATTATTGTTGTTGTTGTTGTTGTTGTAATTGTTTTAGTGCTTTGGCAACAGTGTATCTCACATTCATGCCAATAAAGCCAATTGAATTGAATTGAATTGAATCCTACATCCTGTAGAGTGTGTAATGGAGTGTAAAAATCACTACTGACTAATTTTGATCCTGAATATTGAAATTCAACAACACAAAGATCAGTGAGTGTTGGAAATGGGGTATAAAACACCACCATGAAACATCGTCATTGTATAAAACATCTGATAGCATGGTGACACTAAGGGTAACAACATACCCATATTCTTCAGCAAACCCATTTTCAGAACAGCTACAGGAGACGCCATTCAACTCTCTCATACAGGCCAGAGTAAAACATCACAAAGCATGGGCTCAAAAAACAACATCCCACTTAAGTGGGTCATAAAATCATGCATTCATTATAGTGTGAATCTTAATCCAGAATATGTTCAGAGTATAAGTGAATAATGCTGAATAGTGCAATTAATTGTGTGAGTGTGAGTGTGTGTGTGTGTGTGTGTGTGTGTGTGTGTGTGTGTGTGTGTGTGTGTGTGTGTGTGTGTGTGTGTGTGTGTGTGTGTGTGTGTGTGTGTGTGTGTGTGTGTGTGTGTGTGTGTGTGTGTGTGTGTGTGTGTGTGTGTGTGTGTGTAAGAGAGAGAGAGAGAGAGAGAGAGGATGTGTTTAAGGGCGTTTGCATGTGTACACCTATCCAAGTGCATGTTTTGTGTTTTGGCAAGTTCAGCTGTAGGCAGCTACACAGTACCGCTCTATATAGATGGCAGTGGTGCTCCTCACAGTACCGCTCTATATAGATGGCAGTGGTGCTCCTCACAGTACCGCTCTATATAGATGGCAGTGGCGCTCCTCAATTCTAAACAAGAATAAATGCCTCATTGAAAACAAGCCTACCTAAAACTCTTTGCTTCTGCCTGCTCATATTTTCAGGCAGCATCTTCATGAACACCATTAGCTTAACAATATATCCATGTCAGGTGTCCAAGTAATATGAAGACAGGCTAACACTTCATGTTGTGTCCTTGTTACATTACAGTTTACCTGATTATAGCAGGATATCAAGTCTATACTAGCCAACACAGCAGGATACTTATCCTTAAGCAGGTCTATCTCGTTTATCTTGTTTCTGTGTGCCAGGGATTTTGTATGATCTCACACAAACTGTCACAGACACAAGCACAGACTTGACCGCACAACAACAGTTGGAAATTCCCTTACCCTAAGAAAAGGTCCCCCTTCATATAAGTTCTGTAGCTGATATCCTTCTGTAGCTTTAGCTTATTGCTAAACCAACCCACATGTTATAGTTACGGTGTATTTCACATTAAAATCCATTTCAACATCAGCAATTTAGTGCACTAATAGTCAGTTACAGGTGTACCACTGGTAGTGTTGGTGGTTGTCAAGGTAGCATTAGTTCCCTGTGACTCACCCGTGGGGTCTTGGCCCAGGCAGATCAGCAACACTATCAGAGCACAGGGGATGGACGCCATCTTCTTCTCCTGTCGACTCCTCTCCTGTTCTTCTCTGTCTCCTGTGTGTGTGTGTGTGTGTGTGTGTGTGTGTGTGTACAGAGCTGGAAACTGAAAGTGACTCAAGGCTCAGAGTCAGTCTTCCTTCTCTGTGTGTGTTTTCCTCTAAATCAGCTATGTGATGTTACGACCCGGCTCTAGGGAAGCAACATAAGGAGAACACAGGCACATAAACCTGAAGTTAACCAGTATATATATTTATTGATTAGAGGGGAAAAGGGTTAGCGGAGAGCAAGGTGCTTGACCTGCCGCCAGGTAAGCAGTTGCAGTGTGAGAGAGAGAGAGTGGTGTGTGTGTGTGTGTGTGTGTGTGTGTGTGTGTGTGTGTGAGTGCAAGGTGCTTGACCTGCCGCCAGGTAAGCAGTTGCAGTGTGAGAGAGAGAGAGTGGTGTGTGTGTGTGTGTGTGTGTGTGTGTGAGTGTGTGTGTGTGAGTGCAAGGTGCTTGACCTGCCGCCAGGTAAGCAGTTGCAGTGTGAGAGAGAGAGAGAGTGGTGTGTGTGTGTGTGTGTGTGTGTGTGTGTGAGTGCAAGGTGCTTGACCTGCCGCCAGGTAAGCAGTTGCAGTGTGAGAGCGAG
>NC_137922.1:55986377-55996377 GCF_963457725.1 Sprattus sprattus | reverse complement strand
CTCCCTCTCTATCTCTCTTTCTTTCTGTCATTCCCTCTCTCTTTCTTTGTGTCAATCCCTCTCTCTCTCCCTCTCTCTCTCTCGTTCTTTCTGTCATTCCCTCTCTCTCTCCCTCTCTCTCTCCCTCGCTTTCCCTCTCTCCCTCTCTCTCTCCCTCTCCCTCTCTCTCTCTCTCCCTCTCTGTCCCTCTCCCTCTCTCCCTCTCTCTCTCTCTCTCTCTTTCTCCCTCTCTCCTCTCTCTCTCTCTCTCTCTCTCTCTCTCTCTCTCTCTCTCTCTCTCTCTCTCCTCAGAGCAGGGACTCTATCTTGCTGCTGATGTCTCCCCCTAGGGAGTCTCCCAGGTCGAACAGCTGGTCGATGTTGACGGTGGAGCTGCACAGGAAGTCGACCTTCATCGCGCCACCTTCGTCCTCCTCCTCCTCGGGCCAGGGACCCTGCAGGAACGCCGTGGCCAGGAACGTCTCCTCCTCCAGGTCCGCCGCGCCCTCCCTGTGGCTAAGGGTGCCCTCGCCGACCGCAGTACCGCCGCCGGCCTGCAGGGGGCCGATGCTGATGTGCGTGCCGCGCACGGTGAGGTCGTAGTGGTCGTGGGGGGGGATGGGGCTGAGCGGCCCCCCCTCGTCCAGACTCAGCTCGCCGTTGAGGGCGGAGTCGAGCAGGGCGTCCCAGTCAAAGCTGCCCTTGAGCGCGCCCAGTTCGCGCTGCTCCTCGACAGGAAGCAGCGGCGAGCTCGACCGGCGCGGCGCTTTCACCGACGCACCCCCCCCTGCGGCAGTCCTGCCCCCGCCCAGCTGCTTCCTCTTCTGCCCCCCCCGCACCACACCCCCGCTGCCCCTCCCGGACCCCCCCCCACCCCCCCAGCACCACGGCCTCCGTCAGGTGAGGGTCTCGGTTCTGATCCGCTCCGGTCATCTCCTCGAACTCGTGCAGGAGCTGCTGGGACTCGGGGCTTACGCTCAGCCCCCCCCCGACCCCTCCGACGCGCCCCCCCACGAGATGCAGGGGGTCAGAGGTCGAAGGTCGCAGGTGGGCCTGCAGCGCCGGGTTGATCCGCACCGGAGGCATGCGGCGCTTCTTGTAGGCGCCGCTCAGCAGACGCTCGGCGTACTGCGGGTCGATCTTCCAGAAGCCACCCTTACCAGGCTCGTCCTTCTGCCGGGGAACCTTGATGAAGCACTTGTTCAGGGACAGGTTGTGTCTGATGGAGTTCTACAGGAGGTGAGAGAGAGGGAGGGAGAGAGAGAGAGAGGGGGGGGGGAGGGAGAGAGAGAGGGAGGGAGAGAGAGAGGGGGGGAGAGAGAGAGGGAAGGAGAGAGGCGGGGAAAGAGAGACGGAAGGAGATAGAGAGGGAGGGAGAGATAGGGAGAGAGGGAGGGAAGGAGAGAGAGAGGAGGGGGAGAGAGAGGGAAGGAGAGAAAGAGGGGAGAGAGAGGGAGGAAGAGAGAGAGAGGGAGAGAGGGCGGGAAAAAGAGAGAATTGTATGAAAAAAAAAAAGTCAGTTTGTGATTAATTGCTTCCCTTCAGGTGATTACTAGTAATTGATTAACATCATTGCAGTGGAAACGAACCTAACAACCTTCATCTGGTAGAGCACTGAAAGGGTGTTCATCACAGTACAAAAAGTTATTATCAATGCCCCACAATACTACAAGTTATTATCAATGCAGCATAATACTACCAGTTATATTAACACCACAATACTACCAGTTACTGCATATCAACACCACAATACTACCAGTTATATCAATACCACAATACTACCAGTTATAATCAACACCACAATACTACCAGATACATCAACACCACAATACTACCAGTTATTATCAACACCACAATACTTCCAGTTATAATCAACATCACAATACTACCAGTTATTATCAATGCACCACAATCTTACCAGTTTTATCAACACCACAATACTACCAGTTATAATCAACACCACAATACTACCAGTAATATCAACACCACAATACTACCAGTAATATCAACACTACAATACTACCAGTTATTATCAACACCACAATACTACCAGTTATTATCAACACCACAATACTACCAGTTATAATCAACACCACAATACTACCAGTTACATCAACACCACAATACTACCAGTTATTATCAACACCACAATACTACCAGTTATTATCAACACCACAATACTACCAGTTCTATCGACACCACAATACTACCAGTAATATCAACACCACAATACTACCAGTAATATCAACACTACAATACTACCAGTAATATCAACACCACAATACTACCAGTTATTATAAACACCACAATACTACCAGTTATTATAAACACCACAATACTACCAGTTATTATCAATGAAACAGGAATAGGAACCTTCTTTCTCTGCAGTTCTGTTGTGAGCTCAGGTGCTCGGCATACACTAGTGTTCATTACACACATCCGCACTAACGCTCACACACACTAGTGTTAATTACACACATCCACACTAACACTTACACTCACACACACACACACACACACACACACACACACTAGTGTTAATTACACACATCCACACTAACACTTACACTCACACTCACACACACACACACACACACACACACACACACACACACACACTAGTGTTAATTACACACATCCACACTAACACTCACACACACACACACACACACACACACACACACACACTAGTGTTAATTACACACATCCACACTAACACTCACACACACACACACACACACACACACACACACACACTAGTGTTAATTACACACATCCACACTAACACTCACACACACACACACACACACACTAGTGTAAATAACACACATCCACACACACACACTCACACACACACACTAGTGTTAATTACACACATCCAATGCTCACAGAGTAGATGTTTTGGGAAGAAGTGAACTTAATGACCTCTGTGGATTTGTATCACGCAGCACAAGTGTTAAACATTACTCTGAGGAAATCTTCACATTAACCTGATCTGAACTATGTGTGCGTTGCGTGGCTGTCTGTGTGTGTGTGTGTGTGTGTGTGTGTGTGTGTGTGTGTGTGTGTGTGTGTGTGTTTGTGTGTGTGGATGTGTGTGTGTGTGTGCTTTGTGAGTGTTGGGTGTTTCATTGTAGCGTGGTGTTGTCCTGTACTGTAGGGTTTTCCTGTGTTGTATAGTCATGTTGTGCTGGGTTGTATTATAAAGTATTGTTGTGCTGTGTTGTGTCGTGTTGTTGTTTTGTATTGTTGTTTTCTGTTGTTTTGTTGAGTTGTGCTGTGTTGTTGTTGTTGTTGTTGTTGTGTTGTGTTGTTGTTGTGTTGTACTGAGTTGTGTTGTATTGTGAAATCACTCACACACAGCACACCCACACACACACACACACAAACACACACACACACAAACACACAGTACACACACACACACACACCAACAGCACCCACACACAGACACACACACACACACACACACACACACAGACACACACACACACACACACACACACACCTACAGCACCCACACAGCAGGTCTAAAGCACCGAAATGACCTGCTTCACCGAAGCTGTGTGCTTTCCAGCTATTTCCTGCACATTTAAATGCGCGGCCGCCCCGTGCCCTTTGTTAAATATTATCAGTTTCATCATCTGGGCCGGAATAACAAAATACTGAGCAAATGTCTGAAGCCCTGGGGGGCTTGTCTCCAAGGTGTGTGTGTGTGTATGTGTGTGTGTGGGTGTGTGTGTGTGTGTGTTTCAGAGGCGGACTAATCATTTACCAGCTAAATGAAACCCTGACAGGCCAGAAATTCCTCAAAACGTACATGTTTGATGTCAGGTCAACCTGCTGTGTTTCCCCTACCTCAATGAATCACACACACGCGCACACACACAGACACACACACACCCTCTACCCTCTAACCCAGTGAAGCAGGAAACTGAGGCTCTTTTAATTTGAAGTGACGTCTGGACACCCTCTAGATCACAGGGAATAGGAGAGGGGATGAGCTCTTGGTTACCCATTCCCTTGCTCTGTCACCTTGGTTACCTTTAAGGCCTTGGCATGAGGTCTTGGTTTACCCATAAGGCCTTGCTATGACCCCTAGCTCAGAGGCCTGAGGATGGGTTAGCGTAGCTCAGAGACCTGAGGATGGGCTGTGGGTTAGCCTAGCATAGCTCAGAGGCCTGAGAATGGGCTTTGGGTTAGCGTAGCTCGGAGGCCTGAGGATGGGCTGTGGGTTAGCATAGCGTAGCTCAGAGGCCTGAGAATGGGCTTTGGGTTAGCGTAGCTCAGAGGCCTGAGGATGGGCTGTGGGTTAGCATAGCGTAGCTCAGAAGCCTGAGGGTGGGCTGTCGGTTAGCATTGCGTAGCTCAGAAGCCTGAGGGTGTGCTGTGGGTTAGCATAGCGTAGCTCAGAAGCTTGAGGATGGGCTGTGGGTTAGCGTAGCGTAGCTCAGAGGCCTGAGAGTGGGCTGTGGGTTAGGGTAGCTAAGGGTTAGGGTAGCTAAGGGTTAGGGTAGCTAAGGGTAGCAGTGCTGGACTAGCATAGAATAACAGCTGTACTCCTGCACTCTCTGGATCCCTGCCCTGTTCACCCACACTGGGGAATGCCAAGCTAAAAGCTGTCCCCTGGCCAACACACACTCAATGACCTGCACACAAACACACACTCACACACATAAACACACACCTCTAAACACACACACACACACACACACTCACACAGAGACACACACACACCCCCACACACCCCTCTTAACACTAACACACACATACAAACAGTATACACAGCACATACACACCAAACACACAAAGCATTCTCTTCCAAACATAGAGACACGTATACACACACAGACTATGATCTACCCACATATATATTCAATATACAGAACCCCCCCCCCTCACACACACACACACACACACACACACACACACACACACACTGAGTGTGAGGCCTGTGCAGCGTGTACTAGAACAATAGTGAAATAGTTTGGGTCAAACGTTTGGCTAAGGTTACCATAGCGTGTGCAGCCGGGTTACCTGACACTCTCCCAGAAACCCCCCCCCCTGACGGATTAATCCCCAACACACACATCCTCGCACACACACACACACACACACACACACATCCTCGCACACACACACACACACACACACACACACACACACACACACACACACACACACACATCCTCACACACACACACACGCACACACACACACACACACACACACACACACACACACACACACACACACACACACACACACACACACACACACACACACTCTTCAGAGACAGGAAACACAACAAAACAAAGCCCAAATAAAACCATCACCAGGACTGTGTGTCTGTATGTGTGTATATGTGTGTGTGTGTGTGTATGTGTGTGTGTGTGTGTGTCTATCTCACCTGCCACGTGGGGTCGGCGTGCCTGAAGTAGCAGTAGTTGTCGGTGATCCACTTGTAGATGCAGGAGAGGGTGATCTTGGCCTTCTTGCTAGCCTGCATGGCCATGCAGATGAGCGTGGCGTAGGAGTACGGCGGCTTCACGTGGGCGTTGCTCTTATAGTCCACCTCGTCGGGGCAGTGCCCGTGGGTCATCAGCAGGGGCCCCGACAGCGAGGGCACCCGATAGAAGGCTGCCGCCGTGGGCTTGCCGGGGGTGAGCGGGGTGCCTATGGAGGCAGGGTCCCCGGCGAGGGGCGAGGAAGGAGCGTCAATGCCCGCGAGTGGCTGGTGGTGGCCGAACAGCGCCCCCTGGTGGTGGGAGGAGTGCGGTGCGCTGACTATGGAGAACTCCTGCAGCCACTGCAGGCTGGTCAGGCTGTCGTCCAGGCTCAGAGAGCCACCGCTAGTACTACCGCCTCCCGGGCAGCAGGGGGCGCTCTCCTGCGGACTCGAGTTCCATGGTGATGGGCTCAGGCTCTGGCTCAGGCTCTGGTTCTGGGTCTGGTTCTGGTCGGGGTGCTGGTCCAACTCCTCCGCCTGTGCGGCCGCCGTCACCACCTCCTCCTCCAGACCGATGGAGCCCTCGGCCCAGAGCTCCAAGCCGCCCATGGACAGCATGCTGCCCCCTCTCCTCTGTCTACCTCTCTCTCTCTTTTCCTTTCTTCTCTCTCTCTCTCTTATCCCGTCTCTCTTTCCCCCTCTCTTTTTCCCCTCTGTCTTCCTGTCTCTCCTCCTCTCTTTCTCCTGCTCTCTTTTCTTTCCTTCTCTCTCTTTCTTTTGCTTCCTCCACTCTCTCTCTTATCCCGTCTCTCTTTCACCCTCTGTCTTCCTCCTCTCTCTCTCTTATCCCGTCTCTTTTTCACCCTCTGTCTTCCTCTCTTTCCCCGTTTATATTTTCCTTCCTTATCTCTCCCTCTCTCTGTTTCCTTGTCTATCTTTTCCTTCTTCTTCTCTCTCTCTTCTCTCTCTCTCTCTCCTTTAGCGGCAGTGCCCTCCGTGTCCACCGCACAGCCTGTTGAATACACAAACAAAAAAGGCCATTTAAATAGAATGAAACGTGTCCATAGAGACGCAGGCGTCGGGAGTGTGAACGTGCGAGCCGAGCCCACAAATGAGGAAAAGCTACACTGCAATGTAATGCGCGCGCTGGCCCGCGCCGAAACTAAATAATAGATTGTGGATTCGGAGGAGCACGGGTGCGCATAACATAACGGCCTTCTTGGCTTTAAAAAAAAAAAAAAAAAAAAAGGAATTAAGGTTTTAATCGAATTCCACTGAGCTACAATAAAAGGCCGTTCTCTACAGTAGGGCAACAGGCTCGTGAATGTGAGCCGCGGGGGGTCAGGTCGCTGACGCACTTGAGAGGTCACAGAACTTTCGTGAAAGAGTCCCGGCTGCTTCGAGACTCGGAGCGTCTTGCCAACGCGAACCAACTGACGCGAATAAAATGCAGCTCGACAGAAATTACGAGAAATACATGCTGACATTGCAAAACAACGGCCATATCAACGAATTTATTAAGGTCGTAATATATCTGTAGTGACTGATGTGGTTACATTTAGGTTACACATTGAAATTTAATTAAAACGGAAAATTGAACTTGTTATCTGTCATTTTATTTAAGTCATTATTTTAATTAAAGTGCAATTGCAAAGTGTATCATTTTGAATAGGCTAGCCAATAATATAGAGCTATTTAGAAAACGTATTCAAGATATTAAACAAAAAAAAAAGGAAAGAAAAACTGGGCAAAGTGAAGACCCAAGTAGGCTAGTTAAAACAATTAATTAACCAAATAGCCTATTATTTGAGTTGAAACGTATAAATATCATTAAAACAGATTAAGACACCTGTTACATTTCGATTTAACCAATAAATGAAGTAGTAAGCCAACATTAACTCACCTTTTCGTAAAAATAGGCTAAACCCTGGTGAAGGAATGTAAAGTCATCCGAGTTTAGCAGCCTACAGATGTGAAATTCCGAAAGATAACTTCTTTCGCGCTCTGATGCGCGCGTGTTGGTTCCAGGTTTGTAAGTAGGTCCTTGTAACGGTGGCAGCAGCGAGAGCTTCGTCCCGGGGGGGGGTTGTTTAATACCTGGAGCAGGAGGTTTGTCCGGCAACCATAGAAACGCTACACCCCCTTGTAAACAGCTTCCCGTTCTTCCATTGGTCTGGTGGTTGCTATAGTGCCTCATTTTTAATCACTCTCTCTCCCTCAGGTTTGTTCGTCACGCAAGCCAATTCTGTCTGGTTCCCGAAAAGGGAGTGCGAGAGAGACAGGAGGATTTCGCATTTTAAAGCCCCCTTTCAAAAAGCCGCAGGACACTTTGCCCGCACGAGTTGGCCAGCGGAGGTTATTCAAGAAGAAAAAAAATCGCTTTCCCGTGTAAGAATGTCAAACACAGAATAGAGAAGCTCAACAATTGCCCAGGCGGCTTGGCTTGCCTCCTGTAACGTTTATGGCAACCGGGTAAACAACCAAAACAATTACCAAGTGGCCGTTTTAAATACTCATTCTCTTTCTCCTGAGTTTTAATTGTGGTCCTTGACTTGGATCAGGTTTGAAACCTTTATTTGGGTTGTCTTAAACCAACTTGTCAGGAATAAGTGTTTTCCCACTGAAGCATAGCCTGTTTTAATTAACGTCAAGAGTTTAAACGAGCCTTCAGCAGGTGAAGTAGGCTACGCGCGCCTCCCGCCCAGTAACCCGCGCGGAGCGGCAGGTGTCAAAGCGCGAGACAAGACTGTACCGCACGCTGAGGGAAAGGGGGCGCTCGCGATGAAGAAGAGCTTTTTATGGTGTTTTATTGCCTTTGAGGAGGGCTTCAGGAAACCACTCAGCCACACTAATGGACACACACACACACACACACACACACACACACACACCCACTCATCCACACTAATGGAGACTTCAAGAGGCCAGCGCTTTGTGTCTCCAAACTCCGCGTCTCTTTTTTTCCTCCTTTCCCCTTTTTTTCGGATTAACGAAAATACATTCCTTCACAAACCATTCCTTAGAAAACTCAAGTTGCTTGCCGACAGTGCATTTAAACATGTTCACACCATCTCCCACTGACACGTCCTTGCAGAGAACAACAGACAGTCAGGGGGAAAAAAAAGGCAGACTGGGGAAACAGGATGGGAAGAAAGAGCGATACTGCAGAGGGAGGGGATGAGACTCACTAGGAGAAAGTGGAGAGAGCAGTCTGGAGGAGGTAGAGAGAGACTGCAGAGAGAGGAGGAGAAGAGAGACTGCAGAGAGGCGAGGAGGAGGAGAGAGAGAGAGGCTGCAGAGATGAGATGAGGAGAGAGAGAGACTGCAGAGAGAGGAGGAGGAGAGAGAGAGAGAGAGAGGGGAGGAGAGAGAGAGAGAGAGGGGAGGAGAGAGAGAGACTGAGAGAGGGAGGAGGAGAGAGAGAGACTGCAGAGAGAGCAGTCTGGAGGAGAGAGAGAGACTGCAGAGAGAGGAGGAGGAGAGAGACTGCAAAGAGGGAGGAGGAGAGAGAGAGAGACTGAGACAGTGGAGAGAGCAGTCTGGAGGAGGGAGAGAGAGACTGCATAGAGGGGAGGAGGAGGAGGAGAGAGACTGAGAGAGGGAGGAGGAGAGAGAGACTGAGAGATGGGATGAGAACAGTCTGGAGGAAGTAGAGAGAGAGAGACTGCAGAGAGAGGAGGAGGAGAGAGAGAGAGGGAGGAGGATGTAGAGAGAGAATGCAGAGAGAGGAGGAGAGAGACTGCAGAGAGAGGAGGAGGAGAGAGAGACTGAGAGATGGGATGAGAACAGTCTGGAGGAAGTAGAGAGAGAGAGACTGCAGAGAGAGGAGGAGGAGAGAGACTGCAGAGAGAGGAGTAGGAGAGAGAGAGGGAGGAGGAGGAGGAGAGAGAGAGGGAGGAGGAGGAGAGAGAGACTGCAGAGGGAGGAGGAGGAGAGAGAGAGAGACTGCAGAGGGAGGAGGAGGAGGAGGTAGAGAGAGACTGCAGAGAGAGGAGGAGGAGAGAGAGAGAGACTGCAGAGGGAGGAGGAGAGAGAGACTGCAGAGGGAGGACACCCTGGAGCTGGAAGTTATTGCACACACACACACACACACACATGACAAACATGCATACACACACACAGTGTGAGAGAGAGAGAGAGAGAGAGAGAGAGAGAGAGAGAGAGAGAAAGAGAGAGGGAGAGAGAGATGAACAGGAGAGAGAAAGAGAGAGAGAGAGAGAGAGAGAGAGAGAGACTGCAGAACACGTAGAAACACCTCAGATCACCTTTCAGGCCATTACCACTTCTAAACAAAAATACAAATAAATCAACTGAGCCTACACAGCCACACCGACGTATTACCCACATACAGCGGATGACAACTGTTGTAATATTTAATAGTCGCCAGTAGAGGGCGCCTGATGAGCACTTTTGAACTTGAGTCAGCAGCCTGAGCGGTAAGTACATTAGGTGGCGATGAGATAGTTACGAATCTGTTGCATTAGGGTTGTCATGTGAAGAACTGTATTATTAGTTCCATGTAAAATCATTATCACCACAAAGCTAGTGTGTTTCAGTTGTCAAAGTATCTTT
>NC_137922.1:55973877-55976377 GCF_963457725.1 Sprattus sprattus | reverse complement strand
AAGTGTGTAACACACACACACACACACACACACACACACACACACACACACACACAGTTAGCATGTGTCTCATGCTAAGGGGTGTCACGTCTGCATTCATATCCATGATGTTTATTTCTGACCTCCGAGAGGTGTGTGTGTGTGTCAGAGAGAGGAGTGTGTGTGTGTGTGTGTGTGTGTGTGTGTGTGTGTGTGTGTGTGTGTGTGTGTGTGTGTGTGTGTGTGTGTGTGAGAGAGTGTGTGAGTGTGTGTGTGAGTGTGTGTGTGTGTGTGAGAGAGAGAGAGAGAGAGAGAAGGTGTGTGTGTGTGTGTGTGTGTGTCAGAGAGAGAAGGTGTGTGTGTGTGTGGGGGGTGTGTGTGTGTGTGTGTGTGTGTGTGTGTGTGTGTGTGTGAGAGAGAGAAGAGTGTGTGTGTGAGAGGGAGAAGGTGTGTGTGTGTGTGTGTGTGTGTGTGTGTGTGTGTGTGGCTGTGTGTGTCTGTTACTACTAGCCGTTATTTACTTCTCTTTCTCCCTGTCGTACGTGCTTGTTCTCTCATCTGGGAGGAGCATGAGGGAGACAGGAAGTGTGTGTGTGTGTGAGAAAGAGAGAGAGAGAGAGAGAGAGAGAGAGAGAGAGAGAGAGAGAGAGAGAGAGAGAGAGAGAGAGAGAGAGAGAGAGAGAGAGAGAGAGAGAGAGAGAGAGAGAGAGAGAGAGAGAGAGAGAGAGAGAGAGAGAGAGAGAGAGAGAGAGAGAGAGAGAGAGAGAGAGAGAGAGAGAGAGAGAGAGAGAGAGAGAGAGAGAGAGAGGAGAGAGAGAGAGAGAGAGAGAGAGAGAGAGAGAGAGTGTAGGAGAGATCTTGGTGTGTTTTGTTTTGGGTGCAGTCATTACATCACTCTGCCTGTGTGTGTGTGTGTGTGTGTGATTGTGGGGGAGGGGCAAGGCCACGTAGGACAGGGCTGTGGATTGACCAGAATGGAAGATTGATTGTTCGTGTGTGTGTGTGTGTGTGTGTGTGTTTGTGTGTGTGAAAACGCACATGTGCATCAACTGCAGCTGTGTACATCTGTCTCATAAAGTTTCTCTCTTTCTCTCTCCCTCCTCGTCTTGCCACAGATAACACAGGTTTAGGAAAGTGACTACATTCTGTGTGTGTGTGTGTGTGTGTGTGTGTGTGTGTGTGTGTGTGTGTGTGGACCGTGTTTGCGACATACATTCCTGCAGAGGGCATAATCTCACTCTACCCACTTTAGCCTCACACACAGCTGCATTTCAACAAGTGTGTGTGTGTGTGTGTAATCTTTCTCTGTTCTCTTTCTCTCTATCTGTCCTTTCTCTCTTCTCTTCTTTCTTGCCTCCTCTTCTATTCTTCTTCTTTTCTTTTCTCTCCACTACTCTCCTCTCCCTACTCCTCACTCCTCTCCCTAGACCTCTCCTCTCCTCTCCTCTCCACTCCTCTCCCCTAGACCTCTCCTCTCCACTCCTCTCCTCTCCTCTCCTCTCCTCTCCTCTCCTCTCCTCTCCTCTCCTCTCCCTAGACCTCTCCTCTCCACTCCTCTCCTCTAGTCTTTTCCTCTAGTCCTCCCTACTTTCCTCCTCTCCTCTCCTCTAGTCCTCTCCTCTAGCTCTCTCCTCTCCCCTCCTCTCTACCCTAGTCCTCTCCTCTCCTCACTCCTCTCCCCTCCTCTTCTCTCCTCACTCCTCTCCCCTCCTCTCCTCTCCTCACTCCTCTCCCCTCCTCTCCTCTCCTCTCCTCTCCCCTAGTCCTCTCCTCTCCTCACTCCTCTCCCCTCCTCTCCTCTCCTCACTCCTCTCCCCTCCTCTCCTCTCCTCACTCCTCTCCCCTCCTCTCCTCTCCTCTCCTCTCCCCTAGTCCTCTCCTTTCCTCTCCTTTTTCTCCTCTCCTTTTCTCCTCTCCTTCTCTCCTCTCCTCTCTCCTCTCCTCTCCTACCTCTTCTCCTCTCCTCTCCCCTCCTCACTCCTCTCCCCTTGTCCTCTCTCTCCTAACTCCTCTACTCCACTTCTTCTTTCTCCTCTCACTCTTCAATTATGGCCTAACTGATGGATATTTTTTTATAACTTGATGGATTAACTCTTAAGTATGAAAGTCTCACTTAAAATGACTAGCAACAGAAATGGAAAAGGCAAACTGACTTATAGAGAAAAGCCCAGCTGTTGACATGATTCACTGTTCCTCCACAGGATCCCAGAGCAAGTAAACACACACACACACACACACACACACACACCACACACACATGCACACATGCACACACATAGACAGACAGACAGACAGACGGAAGGGGTTCGGGAGTAAAACTTAGAAAATTGGGTTAGTTCTGACTAGCCTTGGAGAGCTTGGCTAGCATGAGTCTTGAATAAAGGGCTTTGTTAGCGTGATTAGCATGAAAGTCGCCCTTCATTCAATAAATATATATAGCATGAAAGTCTTGAATGTAGCGATCTAGAGAGAGGAAATGGGAGATCTGGTTCAGCTCTGTGTGGTCCTGTTTGCCCGAAGG
>NC_137922.1:55972537-55973677 GCF_963457725.1 Sprattus sprattus | reverse complement strand
ACACGCAATACAGACACACACACGAACACACAGAGATGTGCACACACACACACAGGGACATGCGCATGCGCACACACACACACACACACACACACACACACACACACACACACCACACACACACACACACACACACACACACACACACACACACACACTCACACACACATGGACATGTGCACACACCACGCACGCACAATCACACACACAAACACGCACACACACAACCATACACAGATACACACACAATATTATCAGCTTAAGTACATAATGCCATGCAGGTTTGAGGTTGACACAAATAACGCCCCAGGCAGGCTTACATCACCAGCTCCTGACCGTTTGATTATCATATATATGGGCCATTCTACCGAATTCGTGTAATATGCAGTCCCTCAACAATAAAAACTATTTACAAAACAATTAGGTATCTAGGCATAGATATTTAATTAGAACATGTTATGGTCTATATAAACCCAATGCATTACATGAGATAGTGATAAGCTAAATGTATACAAAATCATCATTTATAGGGTACTTTCTATTGGGAAGTAGCTGTCCCCAACCCTGATCTAAATTTCAATGCCTTTAAATAACACTTTTACATTTTTTTAGATTTTTTTCAATTATTTAATTTCAAAGATCTTTATTATTGGGTTGAAACAGAACTTGGAATATTTAGAATTATTGTGGGTTTAATTTTTAAATCAATTTACTATAGTCAAAAAATCATGTCCCTAGTTTTCATGTCACTACCGAAACACCAGAGTTTTAGTCCATTGGCTGAGCCTGTGTTTTAGCCACGACTCTGCATTTTTTACCATGCAGTGACACTGCATCTCTGTCCCACATGGTTGAATGGTAAGTAGCTAAATCCCATAGTTTTTATATGAATGTGTTCCAAAGTCTGAAAATCGACGTGTAACCTTAAGAATTGTCACTACCGAAACGCATGTTTTCTTCAATTAAGTAAACCTTTTGGGGTTTCATGGAAAATCTTATGTTTGTATGTGTGTTCACCTCTTCAAAGATGTGTTTGAAAGCCGTGTGCTTGCTAGAATTCTTTATTTATGCTTAAAGTTAGCTAGAATTGTCACTACCGAAACAGTCACTACCGAAACATATGGTAGTGACCAGATGATT
>NC_137922.1:55952537-55960037 GCF_963457725.1 Sprattus sprattus | reverse complement strand
ATTGTCCTGCCGTCTGTCAGCAAGCTTCTACCCGAGGACAACACACACACACACACACACACACACACACACACACACACACACACACACACACACAAAAATCCTCATCTCTCACTGTATGTTACAGAGCGCTGCCCCCAACTGAGAGTGAGCTCTGCATGTGTGTGTGTGTGTGTGTGTGTGTGTAGGTGAATGTGTGTGTGTGTGTGTGTGTGTGTGTGTTGAGGAACTCTGCCCAAACCGCTGTCAGCGCTGACAGAACATTGTCCCTGTGTTGACAGCGACTCATTGGCCTGAGTGACAGCGAACTGGACTGACCTTCCAGAAAGCCGAGACGGCTCCACTAATCTTCCCCTCGGTATGTATATCCAAGTCCCCCTAACACTAACAGTCATTTTGAGTATTAATCGTCGGTAAAACTGCGCATACAGTGGGAAGCCTGTGCGCGCTACTTACCTTGGACACTCCGTCCTCGTTGGCCTGAACTTTCCTCCGGAGCTGCATGAGCTGCCACATGTCGCTGACCGGGGCTGCCGTCCCGGACGCGCTGCGGCTCAGCAGTTCGGTGCCGCTCGGCAGTCGGTCCAGGGCGGAGATCTGCTTCTCGATGTGCCGCAGTTTGCCCTCCATGTGGTGGTACAGGCTGGGCTTCTCCCGCGGCACCACCTGGGCGTCCGGTGGAGGCTGGGAGTCTCGGCTCGGAGGGTCCTGCTCGATCCAGTCGGTCTTGACATCCTGGAGGTTGAGGTGCTTGATGAGGGCGTGCAGAAGCGTGTGGAGAGCGTTAAACTGCACGGCTCCAGGCTCCGGAGTCCCGATCGATAGATTGACCAGATCAAATAAACTAATATCTGCCGACATGGCGCTTTGATTCTCTGTTCGTTTTTGGTAAGAAGACGTCAACACACTTAAGTCTAAACACTTTAAATATAAATATGTTTGATTCCGGCATAATATTCCACTAAACGCAACACTGACATCACATTACATTTTACTTATTGTTGCCAGCCCATCTATTGAAAGAGCCAATTCATGAAAAGGTCTTTCGACCCCATGGAAATTGAGATGGTAAGCCGATCCGCCGCCTCCTCTAAGCTATTCAATCACTAGGCGTATAAACTGTCGTGTCTCTCTTGCGGCTTTGCTTTGAGAAATTGTTTCAAAATTGTTCAACATTCTAGTTCCCCTCTCACGCCCACCATGTGCGCATATTGGCCGTAACAATGGCCACAACTTCTGTGCCGAGTCCTGATTGGACAACTCACCCTTCCATCTCCGAAGACCTGCCACCCGTATTGTGACACAAGGTGTCGGGCGTTGCCTGGCAACAGCAGCAGGAGCTGTCAAAGTTAGCCTTCCGACCGTTCTAAAAGTTCAGAGTTGAAACTGAGGTCCCATATTCAGCGCTGCCGTGTTCAAACATTCAAATTTAATTGAATCTTCATCTTGTGTCATGAGGACTTTATTTCTGTGCATCTAAATGCCACATTTCTCGTTTGATTCCCTTCCCAGCAAGCTGTACAGATATGCTTGTGGACACAAACAAATTGGATCTGGTTGTTCAGCTTCCAACATCAATACAAAAATAGAAATTCGACCTTAACAACACTGATTCAATTTCAGAAGGCCCAGCAGGACTTCAAAATAATCTTTTATTAAAAATGATGCATTTAAAAAACGGCATGAAATATTTGCACATTCTGCCATGCCCAGACTACTTAACGTAGGCTACATTCAAGCAGTATCGGCCAAGTCATAAATCCGTGATATCAGTATTGCCATTTATTGATCATATATCCGTGATATCAGTATTGGCCATTTATTTATATTATCCACAAAACACTCACAAACACACATGCTAACACATTCCTGTCAGACGTCTCATTCTTTCAGGAGAGGAGTTAGTAAGTGTCGTCGTCCCCCCACTTCCCAGTCTGACTTGTGTCAGAGACGCTATACAAGAGGAGAGAGACAGAGACAGAGAGAGAGACAGACAGACAGAGAGAGAGACGCTATACAAGAGGAGAGAGACAGAGACAGAGAGAGAGACAGACAGACAGAGAGAGAGACGCTATACAAGAGGAGAGAGACAGAGACAGAGAGAGAGACAGACAGACAGAGAGAGAGACGCTATACAAGAGGAGAGAGACAGAGACAGACAGAGAGAGAGACAGACAGAGAGAGAGACGCTATACAAGAGGAGAGAGACAGAGACAGAGAGAGAGACAGACAGACAGAGAGAGAGACGCTATACAAGAGGAGAGAGACAGAGACAGAGAGAGAGACGGACAGACAGACAGAGAGAGAGACGCTACACAAGAGGAGAGAGACAGAGACAGAGACAGAGAGAGAGAGACAGACAGAGAGAGAGACGCTATACAAGAGGAGAGAGACAGACAGACAGAGAGAGAGAGAGTGAGACGCTACACAAGAGGAGAGAGACAGAGACAGAGAGAGAGACGGACAGAGAGACAGACAGAGAGAGAGACGCTACACAAGAGGAGAGAGACAGAGACAGAGAGAGAGACGGACAGAGAGACAGACAGAGAGAGAGACGCTACACAAGAGGAGAGAGACAGAGACAGAGAGAGAGACGGACAGAGAGACAGACAGAGAGAGAGACGCTACACAAGAGGAGAGAGACAGAGAGAGAGACGGACAGACAGACAGACAGAGAGAGAGACGCTACACAAGAGGAGATTGGCAATGAAGAGAAACACTAAATGCTTTCGTTGTCAATTCTTTGGCAAACTTGAAAAAATAAGTTATGTGTGGTAAGGTTAGGTAAGGTAAGGTATATATGGTATGGTAAGGTACGGTTAGGTATGTATCGCCTCCTGTACACAGCTAGGTCCTTCATATACAACATTACTCTTCTAGAAAAACACATCCAGCATCAGGATGGGGGAAGTTTTCCCAGAGACAGAGACAGAGACGAAGACAGAGACAGAGACAGAGACGAAGACAGAGACAGAGACAGAGACAGAGAGAGAGAGAGAGAGAGAGAGAGAGAGATCGTGAGAAAGACAGAGACAGAGATAGTGAGAGAGACAGAGACAGAGACAGAGACAGAGAGAGAGAGAGAGAGAGATAGTGAGAAAGACAGAGACAGAGATAGTGAGAGAGACAGAGACAGAGAGAAACAGACAGAGACAGAGAGAGACAGACAGAAACATGTCCAGAGGCTAAGTGCCAAGAGTCCTCCAATAAACTCATGTAAACTCCGTTAAATCCCTTTGTGATAAAGATCAAGCCAGTGCCAGCTGGATGTGTGATAGATGCTGATATGGGTGTGTGTGTGTGTGTGTGTGTGTGTGAGATATAGGTGCTGATTAGTGCAGAGGGGTTTCTGTGATCTCCTGATGCCCTGTGGTATCACTGATCTCACAAGACTACCGTTGCTGATACTGTTCTACTGATAGACAGTGAACTTAGACGTGATTTAAGGTATGGCTGTGTGTGTGTGTGTGTGTGTGTGTGTGTGTGTGTGTGCGGGTGTGTCATGTTGCAAAACCACCAAAAAGAAGAAGTCTCTTTCCACCTGGAGAGGCAAAAGTCAACCGCAGTTGTTCCTTCCTTGATTCTCCAGCTCTGAATGGCAAGCAAATGATATCAAACAAAACAAAACAAAAACAAAACAAAAACAAAAACAAACCCAGACTACCAAACACAAGAAGGAAACATGAAACCTTGGCACAGTCTCTCATGCCACGTTCCCCCACCAGGCAGCAGTGCCAACCAAGGCTGCTCCTCAGGGTGGCACAGGGTGGCACAGTCAGTGAGGGGGCACCTTGGCACTCCGCAGCAGAGGCGGCTTTCTCGGGACCCCATCTCAACCCCCGGGCACAGGCTCTGGGCTGGGTAGGGGGTACCGGGCGAGGGCAGTGCCCGCGGTTAGATGCTGTCGTAGTCAGAGTCGCGGTGGCGCATGACGGCGAGCCACTCGGCCAGGAAGAAGGTGAGCGTGCCCAGGAAGCCCATCAGCACCAGGATGAGCAGCTGCCAGTGCAGCAGCAGGTAGTTACTGTAGAGGAAGGCCACCGCGGCCATGATGGACTACAGGAGCACACACACACACACACACACACACACACACACACACAGACACAGACACAGACACACGTACGCGCGCACACGCACACAGACACACAAATATATATATATACACACACACACACACACACACACACACACACACACACACACATACACACACACACGCGCATTTATGTACAAACACACACACAAAAATTCAGACAGACAGACACAGAAACACATTAGTACAACAACATTAGGATCATTTCCTGACAGGAGAGCGTCCTGATTGGTTAGTCCTAATTAAAAAATAGGTTATGCTTTAGACATGCAAACTAATAGGTTCAAATAATGTTCAATGTCCTCTTGTCAACCTGTCTTCAACTATCTTTCTTTCACGGACTGGTCTAGTTATTTTCCAAGAGAAGTCGTGGAGTGTGGGTTGGCGACCATCTAACCTGGGACTGCTTTCTGTCGGGAACAGGCTGCTTCTGTGAAATTCAGCTTGACAAATGCTATATACAACTTTAGTTTTGTCGATTGTTCTGTCATTTTGCCTCTTAAACAGAAACTTTCCACAACCCCTCAGCTCTCTCCATCTTTCACTACAGTCTCGGTCTCTCCTGTCTAACTGACTGCAGGCACGCAGCGGTTTCGTGTCAGGGGTCAACGCACACCGGAAGTAAACAAAGTTGCGTTAACTGCGCTTAAGTATTGTATCGCATTGATCTCGGCCACAGTAATCTCAGAGATTAACGAGTTAACTTTTGACAGCCCAAATTAATATTATTCTCAACTAAAACCCTGCTCTGGTGGATGGTTGGTAATCATGGTAACCCACCTGGATAAATTTGAAGACGGCAAAGGCTGGGGCACTGTCCTCCCGGAACATGTATCCCACAATGCTTAGCAGCTGGGTGTTGAAGCAGCTGTCTCCAAGACCAAGCAGGAAACTACACAACAGAGCCACCTCCACGCTGCCATGGAAACCACAAAAAACACACATTACACACACACGCATTCAAACAAACAAATGGGATGACAGACACACATACATAGGCATACTAACACACACACACACACGCACATGCGCGCGCACACACACACACACACACACACACACACACACACACACCTGGGTGTGATGAAGGCCTGTAAGTGTGTGCCCTCCTCCGGGGCGATGGGGGCGTCGCTGGCGATGTTGAGGAAGATGAGGTAGAACGCCACGAAGTGTGTGACGAGTCCCAGGAGCACCACGGGGTTACGGCCCAAACGGTTACACTTGTTCAGCATTCCAAACACGCCCCCTCCTGGACACACACGGGAAGTACACTCACATTTACTGAGAGATCTTACACACACACACACACCACACTCACACACGCCACTCTCTCACACGTTAACACGCACACAGAAAAACACACGTACATACACTCTCTCACACACACACCACACACACACACACACACGTACCCAGGATCTCCCCGATGCCAATGCAGATGCCAGAGAGGCCGATCAGGCTCTTGGCGCTGTCCCCAAACACCGTCATCGCCCCGATACTGGTGCCGTACACCCCACTGTAGAAGGTCAACTCCAGCCCTAAGGGTCACACGGGTCAATGGTCACACACACACACACACACACACACACACACACACACACACACACACACACACACACACACACACATACACACACACACACACACACACACACAAACTCTCCCCGTGTGCTTGGGTTCTCACCAGTAATTCAGACGAAAGCAGCTGTGTGCACAGTACGCGATAGGCGCACACACACACACACACACACACACACACACTGTGCACAGTACCTGAATAGGCGATGGAGGGGCTGAGCAACAGCATTTCTTTGGTGAAAAACAGCTTCAGAGCCTTCTCTGTGAAACGACACACACACACACACACACACACACACACACACACACACACACACACACACACACCATGAGCGGACTGTATAGAACAGCCCAAGGCTAAGATGGAGTAATGGGACAGGACTTACTGAAGGCGTCCAGAGCCTGAGAGCCCACACCAGGAGCTGCTCTGTAAACAAAATCAAAAACAACATCAACATCAACATCAACATCAACATCAACATCATCAACATCATCAACATCAACAACATCAACAACATATTTAAAGCTGTAGCTGTAGCACACTTGACTCTAGTTTATTCACCTCCATTAACTATTCATTGATAATTGAGTTGATCTAATGACTGCTGGCATCAAGAATTCCCAGTTGTACCATAGGTCGGTGTGTGTGTGTGTGTGTGTGTGTCTGTGTGATGAGGCGTACGCTTACGTCACCACAGCAGAGCTGTCTGTGAGCGTATCCGAGGGCAACAGGGACTCGGAGGCCTCTGAGGTCGAGGGGTCAGAGGTCGTGGGGTCGGCCTCAGTCTTCTGGATGAGGAAGAACAGGAAGCTGCCGACCAGACTGATGACGGTGAGCGAGATGAAGACTGTCTGACGGTCCTTATCTGAGGAGACACACACACACACACACACACACACACACACACACACACACACACACACACACAGACACACAGACACACACACACACACACACACACACACACACACACACAGACACACAGACACACAGACAGACACACAGACACACACACAGACACACACACAGACACTGTTGGTACACCTGGAAATCATTCATTGTGTGATTGACTCATGAACTTACATGTGGTTTGATCAGGACCTTGTGCAAGTAGTCAGCCTCTCCTCCAGTCAATCAGTGTGAATGTAGCCTGACGTCACCTGAACTACGCCCCCTGACCTGATGAACCCCCAACCTCTCTTTTCGCTCCACTCCACTTCTTTTCATGGTAATTTGGTAGTTGGATTTACCACACCATACAAGGGTTCAGCTATTAATAAGGCTACGTTGGTTGTAGTTATTAGGTTTCCTCCGGTAGGAGGTAACCTATTGTTATCGTAGGTATTATTAGGTTTCCTCCGGTAGGAGGTAACCTATTGTTATTGTAGGCTTTCCTATTTTTATGTTAGTACCATGGGAGTCAATGGCAGCCCCTAGAACCATATGGTAACTTTTGTGAAATTTGGCACACTCATTAAGGACAGTCCCTTCTTCATTCACACCAAGTTTCATGGCTCTCATTACACCACTCTAGCGCCACCAACAGGTCAAAGTTGGACTTTTGTAACACACGCAACTTTTGAACCGTATGACCGATTTTCAAAAATGAGGTAACCCATTGGATTCCCTGGATCAAGACGAATTAAACCCACCCCATAGCGTCAATTTCCGGTTATATAGATTTTCCGCTATTTCCGGTTTTATCAAAAACCTTTGAAAGCCTACTCCTCCTACAATTTTTGGCAAATCTTCTTCAAAATCACCAGAGATGATCTTCAGACCTAGCCTCACAAAAGTTACGATTTAGAATTTTGATCCTCACAAC
>NC_137922.1:55940037-55947537 GCF_963457725.1 Sprattus sprattus | reverse complement strand
CCTCACAGTGATTGCTCTCACTTGATGTTGTGTTTCAGGAAGTTGGCTATTCAGCAGACGTTGACCTTGAGGTCTCATGACACAGAGCTAACTTTGAGGATCGGGTTCATAAGGTGTTTCTTCCAACAAGGAGAAAATATTTGCTCTACACAAACAACTTTGTTCCTTCACAAACTGATCCACTTCTTCTGTCCTTAAGGCATGTCGTCTGCCACACTTTAACTTCCTTTTAAACTCGCTAAACATCTTGCTAGTGATACTTTATTCTTTCCTCTGTCTGAGTTTACCTCGATGTTCCCGCATGTTTGAAACGCAGTGAACATGAACATGAAGCCGAAGCCCAGGATGACGATGTTGAGGAGAGACTTTCCTTCGGGACCCATGTTGACAGGATGATCGCTCTATCACCACCTGATAAGGGACATCCTTCAGCACAGAAGAAAACACAACTTATCCTCTATATAAAACATTGTGACTCAAGCCTAATACAACTAATGGAAGATATATCAGGTGAACTGGACAGGATGTTCAGTCATGAGATAATAGGTCTGCCGTGTGGCGAAAACACCAATTAGATAAACAACCTTGCTAAACAAACGTCTTTTCATTAGCATAATAGCCTGGCGACGACGTTTTGCCGACATAGAGACAGGGTTTGAGGTCAACTCATTTCAACCGACCTTCAGTAAGAAGGATGCAATTAGCATCTCAACTTACCGAATGTATCACGGGTGTAGTTTCCGCCTCAAAGACAGTTTTCGGCTAAACAAAAGGTCCCATCATTGTGCTCTGCGCGAGAAGATAGGAGTATTGTGTTGACAGGAGTGTCATGAATATCACGGGGCTTGCTGTGCAACCGGTCAAGTTTTCCAATCTCTGACATCAAATATCCGTTCGGGAGTATTATTCATAGGCAGTAAAACGAGCAGAGAGAGGGAGTATTTTGTCAATGCGCGACTTTTTTCGTCACTGCCAAAGTGTGTCATGTGAGACGTCAGCTGACCGACAGTGCTGACTCATGTGCTACAGTGCACCCTGGGAGATCGAGTCCCTTCAGAGGATTTCTAAACGGCCGTAGACGGGCCGCTGGTCCCACCCATCGACTGTGTACTTTTTTGATTTTAACAGGAATTGGCCCCACCTGCCCTTTTCAATACACAATGTTTAAATCCTAGGTTAGGTAAACATACTAACAACTACACTTTCTATTACAGCACCTTGGCAAACTCACACACATTACAAGGATATGCATTACGCAAGCCATTGTGGAATATAAATTACCAAGTTAAAAAGGAAACACACACTTCTAAGTCACTTTGGATCAAAGCGTCTTCCAAATGGATCAATGTAAATGTGTGGACTGTTGCTGTTTACACAGTGGCTTGCAGGCCGATCCCATAAATGTGTGTGTGTGTGTGTGTGTGTGTGTGTGTGTGTGTGTGTGTGTGTGTGTGTGTGTGTGTGCGTGTGTGTGTGTGTGTGTGTGCCTATCAGATAGCAGGCCAAACCCAAACAGTGAACTGGTGCAACTTACAGCATCTTGTGGACCAATTCAGCCACAGCAGATCCAAAACCTGTGGGAGGATAACTGAGATACCCCAGTCCTTTCAGTACAGATGCTGGAGATACCCCTAGATACCCCAGTCCTTTCAGTACAGATGCTGGAGATACCCCTAGATACCCCAGTCTTTTCAGTACAGATGCTGGAGATACCCCTAGATACCCCAGTCTTTTCAGTACAGATGCTGGAGATACCCCTAGATACCCCAGTCCTTTCAGTACAGATGCTGGAGATACCCCTAGATACCCCAGTCCTTTCAGTACAGATGCTGGAGATACCCCTAGATACCCCAGTCCTTTCAGTACAGATGCTGGAGATACCCCTAGATACCCCAGTCCTTTCAGTACAGATGCTGGAGATACCCCTAGATACCCCAGTCCCTTCGGACAGATGCTGGAGATACCCCTAGATACCCCAGTCCTTTCAGTACAGATGCTGGAGATACCCCTAGATACCCCAGTCCTTTCAGTACAGATGCTGGAGATACCCCTAGATACCCCAGTCTTTTCAGTACAGATGCTGGAGATACCCCTAGATACCCCAGTCCTTTCAGTACAGATGCTGGAGATACCCATAGATACCCCAGTCCTTTCAGTACAGATGCTGGAGATACCCCTAGATACCCCAGTCCTTTCAGTACAGATGCTGGAGATACCCATAGATACCCCAGTCCTTTCAGTACAGATGCTGGAGATACCCCTAGATACCCCAGTCCCTCCGGAGAGATGCTGGAAACTTCCTTGGGATGGATTCTGGGCTCTTTATGAATCATTCTTATTAAGGAAAGTATGTTCAAAGCTTCACAGTCTGTGCTATGTTTATATTTGTCCGTTTATTTAAAGCGACTTTCATTACAGTGTGGCCATAGCCTAGTTTATTTTATTACTTAAAGTTTATTAAGAAATATTGTCAAAAACAATTGTACTGAACGACCATATAAGTACAAGTTAGTTGTCGGAACAACAATATCCATTTTGTACATCATATTAATGTGATATGTGTTACAGCCTTCATAGCATTCATAGGCAAGATTTTACACAATGTACAGCAGCAGAAAGGAAGATGAAATGGTAAGAAGGAAGATGAAACCATCAACCATCACAACCCTACTTAAACATATACAGAATCCATTTTATCCATCTTCCGATATATGAGTCGTTTCTCAGTCGCAGTAGAAAGGTTAGTCTCTTCATTTCAGGGATTCCCTTAATAATATACAATTATCTAATGTATAGTCTGTCTGTAACCATTTATGTGTAATTGCTTTCTTTGCTGCCATAGCCATAGTTTAAGTTGGTTATGTGCTCAAAGGGAATTAAACCAATGACCTGAGTGCACTGAACACCTTGCCCTTCCAGCTCAGCTCACATTATCTTCTTGAATATTAAATACCTCAGTTCAGAGGAGCCTTTCAGAAACACTAAACCTTTGGGTCACTGTCTGCATATGAGTTCCTTTGGTTCACAGTCTGCATATGAGTTCCTTAAAGTCTGTCTACATATGAGTTCCTTAAAGTCTGTCTGCATATGAGTTCCTTTAGGTCACTGTCTACATATGAGTTCCTTTAGATCACTGTCTACATATGAGTTCCTTTAGGTCCCTGTCTGCATACGAGTTCCTTTAGATCACTGTCTGCATGAGTTCATATTGTCTGTTTGTACACAGAACAGGGAAGTTGCCACTCCTACAAACAAATGGTTGAGAATGACACCCGCAGACTGAGAGAGGCGTCAGCAGAGTTCAGAACTCTCAATGGTGAAGCGCCTGGGCATTGGGCAATCTGAGTTTCAACCTGCTGTGGCTGCCAACACCTCAATCCTGTTTAACTGGCCTTGGATGTTAATACGTGCAAGCCTTAATGGCGCAGTTTTCTGTTGTCAGTGCTTTAAATGGACTGGAAGGCATACTGTCATCATGTGGACACATAGCCACCAGCATGTTTAGTTTCCAACTTCTCATGATTTTATGATGTCATGATTTGTATGCCCCATCTCACACTAGCATAGAAAGAAATACCATTGACTTCAATCCATCTCACGCCAGAGAAATACACCTGTCAGAATCAGATCAGAATCACGTTTATTGGCCAAGTAAGTTTGCACAAACAAGGAATTTGACTCAAGGTTAAGTCACTCTCATTGTACTTACACAAAATATACAACACAACACAAAACAATACAACACAACCGGTCTAAGAAATATTTACAGGGAGGAATGGCTACAAAACTTGAATGGATACAAACTTTATCAGCACACAATGAATCTTGTTCAATCCTAAAACTGGGCCTTATTAACATTCGATCCTTAACATGAAAAGGTGCACTTATAAATGAGCTGATAACGGACAACAACATTCAAATACTTTTCCTAACTGAAAACCTGGCCAAAACCAGATGAATTCCTAGCCTTAAATGAGTCCATCCCTCCACGTCATGTTAACTGCCACATCCCCCGCAGCACAGGACCTTGAGGTGGAGTAGCTGCAATTTCCCTCGCTAACCTATGTATTTCCCCAAGACCTACATTTAAATTTGCATCATTTGAAGTCCTCGTACTGTACTTCACCTTATGCATCCAAACTCAAAAGCCACTCACCCGGTCACTCTTGTGACACTATATGGGCCATTAATGTGCAGTCCCTCAACAATAAAAACTATTTACAAAACAATTAGGTATTTAGGCATAGATATTTACTAAGAACATTTTATGGTCTATATAAACCCAATGCATAAAATGACATAGTGATAAGCTAAATATATACAAAATCATCATTTATAGGGTACTTTTCAATTGGGAAGTAGCTGTCCCATAGCCTGACGATGTCATATTCATAATTCTAGTCAGAATATGAGTCTGATCCTGACCCATTGGGTTGTGATTATGGGGCGTGTTTCAACGAACCAGGAAAGAAAATGCCTCTTCGCTGAATTGGATACCTAGAACCAATCAGAGCAACGTGGTATTACCATCTGATAGATTAAACTTTTACCTGATCCCGTAGGAAGGACGGCAAAAACATCTTTTCAGTCGACAAATGCCTTGATCGCGTTTCTCTGTTCCTCTTTCAAAATGAATGCGCTGTCAATATCTATTGAGATATGCCTGCTCACGTTTCTTAATTAG
Organism: Sprattus sprattus; assembly: GCF_963457725.1. NCBI lineage: Eukaryota > Metazoa > Chordata > Actinopteri > Clupeiformes > Clupeidae > Sprattus > Sprattus sprattus. Next base: position 55,942,853 of record NC_137922.1, on the reverse strand, counting down.
CAGCAAGGCTAGAAGCTACAGTGTGTTTCAATGGGTTTTTGGTGTACGCGTTAGCAATGACCTAACAATAATGGTCTAGAGTGCTTTAGTTAAGACAAACAATACTCTGCAACATTCGTGTTGCACATACACAACTAACCAAGTCAATGTAGACATTAAAAAGTCGTGTAGATAGCTTAATTCACATAAAATATTCCCCACTAAGCTCCCGAGAAGCGGCCATCTTGGTCGGAGTTCGAATCTACCGGTTAATTCAACTCAAGCGTTGGTTGATCATCTGTCCATCATCGTATAAAGCCCGCCCTTACAATTTTATTGGTGGTCAGATTGCTTTTTCGACTTTTTCGAAGACTTGAATCTCTCCCAACTAGCTCAAACAAGGGGGTGCAACGACGGACTCGTGAATGTCCGCACAGGAGGCCATTTTAAGGACGGAATAGTTCCGGGAGGGATCAGTGGTACGTTAGGTAACGTCATTGATCTTCACAATCGTTTACACTCATATCTGGCGGAAATCTTGACGGATTTACAAATTACTTGATTTACAAACGTCATTACCTTGGTAATAATTCTCGATGCTTGAACATGTTGAAATGTGCAGCTTTATTGTGTATCACGGCTATTGTGTTTCAATCATTTTACATCAATTGGCGAGGCATAATTGTTCTTTCTTTTCAATACAACTTAAGTTGCACATAATAAAACTGAAGTTGCACATGATTTCCAATCGGGTTGGTTTGTTAAACATCTACATTATGATTTCCACAGGAAATTACTGACTTGATTGCCAATGAAGATGCCAGAATTTTGTGCAGTCTGTTCTATTGAACGTTCCCTTGAAACGAGATCCCGTGGGATCACCTGTATTTTATTATATCAGTAATATTGCTTTTAAAAAGTTGATAATAAAAGTATACATTTATCTCCTGTTGCCATTCTGTATGCTGAGTTTTAGTAGCCTTTTGATTTTACTTAAATAGCTTGTGCATGTGTATTTATGGCACCTATCTGAGCGAGCTATTCCATCTCAAAATTGCCGAATTGTGCAAATTGACTCCGTCGGCCAGCAACGCGGGCAACTTATCTAGCCTCTTTTATAGATATCTATGAGCTCAAAGCCAGACTGAATCTTCCAGACCAAAAAATGTTGTGGGCGGAGTTCAGGCTGGTATCCAGGCTAGCTGTCCCCAACCCTGACATCTAAATTTCAATGCCTTTAAACAACACTTTTCTATTTTTTCAGATTTTTTTCAATGATTTAATTTCAAAGATCTTTATGATTGGGTTGAAACAGAACTTGGAATATTTAGATTTATCGTGTGTTTAATTTTAAAATCAATTAACTATACTCAAAAAATCATGTCCCTAAATTTCATGTCACTACCGAAACACAAGAGTTTTAGTCCATTGGCTGAGCCTGTGTTTTAGCCACGACCCTGCATTTTTTACCATGCAGTGACACTGCATCCCTGTCCCTCATGGTTGAATGGTAAGTAGCTAAATCCCATAGTTTTTATATAAATGTGTTCCAAAGTCTGAAAATCGACGTGTAACCTTAAGAATTGTCACTACCGAAACCCATGTTTTCTTCAATTAAGTAAACCTTTTGGGGTTTCATGCTAAATCTTATGTTTGTATGTGTGTACACCTCTTCAAAGATTTGTTTGCAAGCCGTGTGTTTGCTAGAATTCTTTATTAATGCTTAAAGTTAGCTAGAATTGTCACTACCGATACAGTCACTACCGAAACATATGGTAGTGACCAGATGATTTGGGTAGTGACAAAATGAAATGGTAAGTAGTTCCATCCCATCATTTTTAAATAAATGTAATGTGTGGACTAAAGGGCGGGCCAGAGCACCTTTTGGAAGATTTTGGGAGAGAAATGAACATCAATCCAACAGTGCAGTCACTACCGAAAAAGTGCAGTCACTACCGAAACAGATACATTGAACTTGAAAATTGGGTAAAAATTTCATTTTTATGGATTTCATTGTGAAAAAACCTTCAAGAAATATTTGTAAAAATACTCTTTAGAGAAGGGAAGGAAACACAATCTGAACAGGTCAATAATAATACTTTTTTACTATAGTAAATGTGATGTTTCGGTAGTGATAATTTTTGGAAGAGGAAAAACATTCCAACACATTCTGAAAATACAATATAAAAGTTGACTGTACTTTTACTAGATATGTGGACTTTAGATATGGTACAATATACATACGGACAAAGTTTTGGGAATAAAACACAAAAAAAAACGAAATAAATATTTCAACGTGACTTTGCACCAATTAGGTAGAATGGCCCATATAGACCCCTACACTGAATCTGTATCCAAATTTTTTCAACTTCCTGTCCGCCTTGGTTGTAAACTCTGATAAAATCCTCCAACTAGAGAAAAAAAAGGTACTCCACCACTCCTGAGTTATTCCACCTGGCATGGAAGGATAGTCTTCTAAGCTATAAACGGGTACTTTCTGAGGTGAAATCGGCTTACTATTGTATTGCTGTGAAAGCTTTTGTTTACATTTTTGCAGGATGGTCAGGTATGTTTATCTGTCCTTCACATTAATATATTCCATTACAATTCATTTTGAAGATGATACCAGTACTAGTTGTCTATCCAAAACATGCTTCAAATTGAGGCCATTTCTGGCATTCTGACTCCATAATGGTGTCCTGGATGAACTGCAGGTGGCTGTAGACGTGTGTGTAGAGCTCAGCCTGTCCCTTATGGCCACACCCCAACACGTCAAAGACGATGCCAACCTGCACAAACCTCCTCTCAACCTCTCCTGCTGGACAACACACCAGGGG
>NC_137922.1:55915037-55922537 GCF_963457725.1 Sprattus sprattus | reverse complement strand
CGTGAGTATGGGCCACCTCTGGCGTGAACTGGCCCACCTCTGGCGTGATTCTGGGCCACCTCTGGCATGAGTCTGGGCCACCTCTGGCGTGAGTCTGGGCCACCTCTGGCGTGAGTATGGGCCACCTCTGGCGTGAGTATGGCCCACCTCTGGCGTGAGTCTGGGCCACCTCTGGCGTGAGTCTGGGCCACCTCTGGCGTGAGTCTGGGCCACCTCTGGCGTGAGTATGGCCCACCTCTGGCGTGAGTCTGGGCCACCTCTGGCGTGAGTCTGGGCCACCTCTGGCGTGAGTCTGGGCCACCTCTGGCGTGAGTCTGGGCCACCTCTGGCGTGAGTCTGGGCCACCTCTGGCATGGTCAACACACAACCATCTGCACCCCCTGCTATCGCCTCCCCCCTGACTCCCCACCGGCACTGATGGTCTGTGAAGAGGACGTGTGTCAGCTCTTTCAGAGACAGAAGATAAGGAAGGAAACAGACTGTGTGTGTGTGTGTGTGTGTGTGTGTGTGTGTGTGTGTGTGTGTGTGTGTGTGTGTGTGTGTGTGTCTCCCCCAGTCCTGAACACACTGCAGAGCTTCTGGTGTGTGTGTATGTGTCTGTCTGTGTGTGTGTGTCTCTCTGTGTGTGTGTGTGTGTGTGTGTGTGTGTGTGTGGTGTGTGTGTGTGTGTGTGTGTTTGTCTGTGTGTGTGTGTGTGTGTGTGTGTGTGTGTGGTGTGTGTGTGTGTGTGTGTGTGTGTGTATCTTCCACAGTCCTGAACACATTGCAGAGGTTCTGGTGTGTGTCTCCCCCAGTCCAGGACACACTATTGAGCTCAGACTGTCATGAAGCTATGGCCACACTGTAAAGAAAGACGCTTTAAATAAACGGACAAATATAAGCATAGCACAGACTGTGAAGCTATGAACATACTTTCCTGAATAAGAATGATTCATACAGAGCCCAGAATCCACCCCAAGGAAGTCTCCAGCATCTCTCCGGAGGGACTGGGGTATCTAGGGGTATCTCCAGCATCTCTCCGGAGGGACTGGGCTATCTTGGGGTATCTCCAGCATCTCTCCGGAGGGACTGGGGTATCTAGGGGTATCTTCCCAACAACATTCCTAACACAGTCAAACATCAAGCAACTGAAACACAAGACAAGGCACTAAGGCAGACGTCCTCTTTTACACGGACATTTCCTCTTTTCGAGACCTAAATGCGTCCGGGTCAAAGAGGAGAAAACAAATACATTCCCGTCCCCGTCAATCAACCGTAGCAAATGGCATTACGTTTTAGGCGCAACCGTCGCTTATAACAGTAGGCTAGCCCCTACACTTTGCCTATGTAACAACAGTTCTAAGTTAACTGCAAAACATAAAATAGCAGAAGATAGCACTTACCTTTACAGGAGGTCGTACGTGTTAAGTTGAGGTTGAACTTGCAGTAGAAATCGAAACCTTGCACGCTCTGGATTTTTAGCGTCTAAGAAAAAGTTTAGTTTGACACCCAGTGTTTAGGAATGATGCCTGCGTCAATCCACATTTCTGGAATCGATAAGCCTTGACTTGATGTGCAGGGTAACCAATCAGGTATAAGGAATCCGCCCACTGACTTTGACGGGTGAGTTTGACAGATAAAATTAATTATTGATGCGCTGCAACACAGGACCATGACATAATTAATTAAATAGTGAAATAATTAAATATGTTTTTTTACACAAAATTAATTGCTATTTAAAGGCACCCAGTGCAACTTTCGAGGCTTAAAAATAAACATTCAATTTCTAGTCTTTTTTACACGTAGTAAGTTTCAATAGCTCCATACCATTACATACCGACATTCAAGAAGCAAAGATGAGACGCCGTTGTGTGGTGAGAACTGATAGAAAATCGATAACAACAACAATCGCCGCCATTTTCATATTTTTTGTAACCTACAATAAATAAAGCAGGCTTCCAGTCAATGGAAAAATGGCTTCTCCCCACCGGCGATTGTTGTTGTTTACGATTTTCTATCAGTTCTCACCACACAACGACGTCTCATCTTTGCTCCTTGAATGTCGATATGTAATGGTATGGAGTTATTGAAACTTACTACGTGTAAAAAAGACTAGAAATTGAATGTTTATTTTTCATTGAATGTTTACATACAAGTTGCACTGGGTGCCTTTAATTAATTAATGACACATTTAAAAAAACATTTATGTATTTAATTCCCATTTTAATTAATTAATGACACATTTAAATAATTATTGATGGTGTATTTATTTATTGAATTGTGGCACTTTCAGTCCTCCATAGGACAGGCCCGTCTACGGCCGTTTAGAAAGCCTCTGATGGGACTCAATCTCCCAGGGTGCACTGTAGCACATGCGTTAGCACTCTCGGTCAGCTGACGTCTCACATGATACACGTTGGCAGAGACGAGAAAAGTTGCGCATTGACAAAATACTCCCTCTCGCTGCTCGTTTTACTGCCTATGATTGATACCCCCAAACGGATATTTGATGTCAGAGATCGGAAAACTTGACAGCAAGCCCCATGATATTCATGACACTCCTGTCAACACACGACTCGTGTATTCTAGCGCAGATCACAATGATGGGAACTTTAGTTTAGCCGAAAATTGAGGCGGTGATAGAGCGATCATCCTGTCAATATGGGTCCTGAAGGAAAGTCTCTCCTCAACATCGTCATCCTGGGCTTCGGCTTCATGTTCATGTTCACTGCATTTACAACATGCGGGAACATCGAGGTAAACTCAGACAGAGGAAACAATAAAGTATTACTAGCAAGATGTTTAGCGAGTTTAAAAGGACGTTAAAGTGTGGCAGACGACATGCCTTAAGGACAGAATAAGTGGATCAGTTTGTGAAGGAACAAAGTTGTTTGTGTAGCGCATATATTTGCTCCTTGTTGGAAGAAACACCTTATGAACCCGATCCTGACAGTAAGCTCTGTGTCATGAGACCTCAAGGTCAATGTCTGCTGTATAGCCATCTTCCTGAAACACAACATCCAGTGAGAGCAATGACTGTGAGGACTATGGCGTGTCATATATTCTTACCCAATCAATGTATTGATATCTATATGACAGGGTTTCAGGCATCACTGAGTTCATTTCTTTGGGATAAAAGCAGCATTCTTGTAAATCTGTTATTTGACGTTTATGTGCAAAGTGAGGGAAGGACAGGTATAGGCTACTCTTATCATCTGTCATATCACTTCATCATTGTATGTCTCTGACATAGCTTCTCTCCTTTGCAGCAAACCGTGCTCAAGAGTTATAATAGCTCGGATTTCCAGGGCAGTGGCTACACCAGGTACCTAATTAGGCTGCCTCGCCTGCTAGACCAGTTCTTGGCTGGCCCTCGTGCTACGGGTTCTGTATTTGTAGTAGTTTAGAACATTGAACTGTTCTCACTCCCCGTTCCACCGTGATTAAGGAATGGGGTTTAAGACCCTCTGTGTTGCTGTGTACCAGAAAGTGATGGTTTAGTTCTGGGCATGTTTTTGTCCTAGTGTGTTTTTTTTTTATGTTGTGATCTAAAGTGGCTGCTGCTGATCTTGGCTTAATCTAATCAGACTGAGGCATTCCTCTGTCTCTGAGGAGGTCATTCAATCAGCAGCACAGCACAGCACAGCACAGCACAGCACAGCACAGGGCAGCACAGCAGAGCACAGCACAGCACAGCACAGCACAGCACAGCACAGCACTGCACTGCACTGCACAGCACAGCACAGCACAGCACTGCACTGCACTGCACTGCACAGCACAGCACAGCACAGCACAGCACTGCACTGCACTGCACTGCACTGCACTGCACAGCACAGCACAGCACAGCACAGCACAGCACAGCACAGCACTGCACTGCACTGCACTGCACTGCACAGCACAGCACAGCACAGCACAGCACAGCACAGCACAGCACAGCACTGCACTGCACTGCACTGCACAGCACAGCACAACACAACAAACCCTCTGCTTTCAGGAGAGGCAGAGGCAGGGGCAGAGGTAGGGGCAGGGGCAGAGGCAGGGGCAGGGGCAGGGGCAGTGGCAGGGGCAGTGGCAGGGGCAGGAGCAGGGGCAGGAGCAGGGGCAGGAGCAGGGGCAGGGGCAGAGGCAGCTCATGTAGGAGTAAGAGCAGGATCAATAGTCCCCTAGTGAGTTATTAGTCTACAAGCTGGAGTTTAGAATTATGAGTTAGAATAGTGAGTTATCTGTCTACAAAATTGAGTTTTAGAATAGTGAGTTATCAGTCTACAAGCTGGAGTTAATAATAGTGAGTTATCAGTCTACAAGCTGGAGTTAAGAATAGTGAGTTATCAGTCTACAAGCTGGAGTTAAGAATAGTGAGTTAGAATAGTGAGTAATCAGTCTAGAAGCTGGAGTTTGGAATAGTGAATTATCAGTCTGCACTGACCTAGCTTAAAGATGGCAGATAACGCATTCTTTTTAAATTCCCCATCAATAATGTGACCACCAGCTTGAAAAGTACAACAGGAAAATACGTTTGATGATGGTGGTGGTGATGGCCATAGTAATAAGTAGGAGCTTGAATGAATGAATGAATGAACGAATGAATGACCAACAGCATGAATGTTGTTTGCTTCTAGAATGTCCATCGTCTATGTTGTTTGTTTTTAGTATGTCCATCATCTATGGGGTCTTCTCCGCCTCGAACCTCATCGCCCCCTCCGTGGTGGCTGTCATCGGACCTAAGCTGGCCATGTTCTTCAGCGGCCTGTTCTACAGGTAAGCACCCAAACACACCTGGGTGAACGTCTGCACACACCTGGTCTACAGGTCAGCTCTAAAACACACCTGGTCTACAGGTCAACTCTAAAACACACCTGGTCTACAGGTAAACACCGACATTTACTTGGCTTACAGGTAAGAACCTTTACATGTAGAAGTAAGTACCTACAGAACTCACAGCTGACCTGTCAACCATATGACCTGGCAACCACCTGAAGATGCACTATTTATAACTATTTTACTACTATTTTTAACCTCAGTCTTCTTGTTGTGCTCTCTCTCTCCGTCTCTCTCTCTTTTTCTTTCTCTCTCTCTTTCTCTCTCCCTCTCTACCTATCTCCCTTTTCTCTCTCTCTCTCTCTTTCTCTGTCTCTCTCTTTCTCTCTCTCTATAGTGGCTACATTGCCATGTTCATCCACCCGCTGACCTGGAGTTTCTACACGGCGTCGGTGATGGTCGGCATCGCTGCTGCAGGTACCGGACCTCTGACAGGCTGGTTCTGACTGAAGGTTCTGACTGGAGGTTCTTGAGGTTATGACTGGAGGTTCTGACTGCAGGTTCTGACTGCAGGTTCTGACTGCAGGTTCTGACTGAAGGTTCTGACTGAAAGTTCTGACTGGAGGTTCTGACAGGAGGTTCTGACTGAAGGTTCTAACTGGAGGTTCTGACTGGAGGTTCTGACTGAAGGTTCTGACTGGAGGTTCTGACTGGAGGTTCTGACTGAAGGTTCTGACTGGAGGTTCTGACTGGAGGTTCTGACTGCAGGGTGTCATACATGCTTGTCTCTGTAGAATAAATACTGCAGCCGTGACTGCCTTTAAAACACCACACCACAGAAGGAAAGAGATAAGACAAAGGAAATCACATTTATCAATCCTATTCCTTAAGCATGTTCCTTTCTCTCTCCTTGTCTCTCTCCCTCTCGCTCTCTCTCCCCCCTCCTCCCTCCCTCTCTCTCTCCCTCTCTCTCTCTCTCTCCCCCTCTCTCTCTCTCTCTCTCTCTCAGTGTTGTGGACTGCCCAGGGGTATCTTCTCACCATTAACTCATCAGACAGCACCCTGGGTAGGAACAGTGGGATCTTCTGGTCTCTGCTGCAGTTCAGGTAATGTCTCAGCCTGTCTGTCTGTCTGTCTGTCTGTCTGTCTGTCTGTCTGTCTGTCTGTCTGTCTGTCTGTCTGTCTGTCTGTCTGTCTGTCTGTCTGTCTGTCTGTCTGTCTGTCTGCCTGTCTGTCTGCCTGTCTGTCTGTCTTCCTCTCTCTCTCTCTCTCTCTCTCTCTCTCTCTGTATGTCTGTCTGTCTGTCTTCCTGTCTGTCTGCCTGTCTTTCTCTCTGTCAGCTGCGGTGTCTGCACAGTGTAGACATGACACAACACGAATGCTAAAGCTGCTAAAGCTAGCAAAACCTGCAACGAAGAATACATTGAAATAATGACTTCGCAGGTGGCGGTGATGAAGACGAGCGAAATAGAAGAATAAAGAATACATTGAATAATGACTTCAACTGAAAGCGAATTTCGCCGGCAGCGACCAATCAGATAGTTTGTAGTCCTCTTAGTCCATCTGCGAGGCTATGGCTTTGTTCAGTTATTTATTTTCCACCAATCCTACACCCCACGCCCACGACCACACAGAGTGAACAGAGGGAAGCTATGGAGTGTTTGTGTGTGTGTGTGTATGTGTGCGTGCGTGTGCGTGTGCGTGTGAGTGTGAGTGTGAGTGTATGACGAGATGATGGGTGTGTGTGTGTGTGTGTGTGTGTGTGCACGAGGAGATGATGGGAGTGTGTTTGTGGAGCATCTGCAGAGAATGTTATGGGGGCAAAATGCTATGCCAAGTCAACTCAAATCTCTCTCTCTCGCTCTCTCTCTCCCCCTCTTTCTCTCTCTATCTCTCTCTCTCTCTCTCTTTCTCTTTCTCTCCCTCTCTCTCTCTTTCTCTCCATGTTCTAGTATGTTCTTCGGGAACATGTATGTCTACTTCGCCTGGCATGGGAAGACCCATATATCTGGTAAGGCCTAACACACACTTACACACACACACACACACACACACACACACACTGACTCTTACACAGGGTCTCTCTCTCTCTCTCTCACACACACACACACACACACACACATACACACACACACACACACACACACACACACACACACACACACACAGTCAATGTTCTGACATCAAGGGAAATTCCACAGTATTGCTTTATTGGCCTTTGGGAACCAGTTAAGTTTTATGAATTGAATTGAAGCCGATGGCAGGAGATTATCGCTTTAGACATTCGATTTGTCTCTACAGCTATCCTGTGTGTGTGCGTGCGTGTGTGCGTGTGCATGTGCGTGTGTGTGACTACATAACACTAACGTTACAAAAATGGTCCAAATATGAACATATAAATTGTGAGATTTCACCAAAACAGCTCCATGTATGCATATAACAGTGTCTGCAAATATGCATGAAGATATGGACGCCAATCAAAAAGAAAATCATGACATCTGTTTGAATCTGCTCTCCAAAGTGTAAGCAACATCAATTGCACAATATAAAGCTCCACACAATACTGGTTTGTGTGTAATGTAGTGAGGGTGTTATCAGCGTTGTTGGACTCTTGTTCTTTTATGGAGTGTGTGATCTGGTCATCTGATGATGTGTGTGTGTGTGTGTGTGAACTGGTTGTGTGTGTGTGTGTGTGTGTGTGTGTGTGTGTGATGTGTGTTATGTGGTCATCTATAGATGTGTGTGACATGGTGTCGTCCCACG
>NC_137922.1:55882537-55910037 GCF_963457725.1 Sprattus sprattus | reverse complement strand
AAACGAGAAATGTAGCATTTAGATGCACAGAAATAAACTAATCATGATGAAGATTCAACTAAATTTGAATGTTTGAACATGGCAGCACTGCATATGGGACCCCAGTTTCAACTCTGAACTTTTAGAACTGACGCTTTCTGATACACTGCGTTGGTGTAATTTTCTAAAAGATAAAATACAGTGGGGAAAATAAATGTTGACCCCCTGCCGATTTCGCAAGTTTGACCACTTGCAAAGAAGTGCGTGATCTATAATTTTAATGGTAGGTCTTTTTTAACAGTGAGAAACAGAATATCAACAAAAACATCCAGAAAACTGCATTTTATAACAGTTATGAATTTATTTGCGTTTGTTGCGGCAAAAAAAGTATTTGTACTCAAAAGTTTGCCCATTAAATAAAGTGGTCTGAATAATTTCCAAATGACCAGTTCTTGAGCTGTAATTCACTAAAGGATCACACATGAGCCGTCAAAAGAGTTGTGTGCTATTTTGACATTCTTGGTGTGTGGTTTCAAAGTTCAGAAATGTTTCAAGTGTAGGCACACGACTAATAAATAATGGGTTTTGGTGTCAAACTTATTGTCTTACTATCTTACTGTTTGGACTTTGGAATCACACGTGAGCTGTCAAAAGCAGTAAATAATTATGATCCAAACTTAACACATTTGTCTGGCCCACTTCTTCTGTTCTGTTCAGGGTTAACCCAATAGGTGCTGACAGCAGACAAGCTGGTGGAACAGAGGTGGGCCAGACTCACGCCAGAGGTGGGCCAGACTCACGCCAGAGGTGGCCCAGACCAACGCCAGAGGTGGCCCAGACTCACACCAGTGGTGGGCCAGACTCACGCCAGAGGTGGGCCAGACTCACGCCAGAGGTGGGCCAGACTCACGCCAGAGGTGGTCCAGACTCTTCAACAGATCTCTGGAGCTGTGTGAAGTCCCCTCCTGCTTCAAACTCTCCACCATCATCCCGGTCCCTAAGAAACACTTCATCACTGGACTGAATGACTACAGGCCCTTCGTCCTGACGGCTGTGGTCATGAAATTCTTTGAAAGACTGATGTTGACCCACCTGAAGGTCATCACAGGCCCCCTGCTGGACCCTCTGCAGTTTGCATACCAAACAAACAGGTCAGTGGGTGATGCAGTAAATTGGGACTGCATTACTTCCTGCAACACCTCAACTCCCCCGGAATGTATGCAAAGATTGGGATTTGAAGACTTCAGCTCGGCGTTCAACACCATCATCCCAGAAGTCGTCCTCACCAAACTCACCAAACTCACCCAGCTCACGGGCAGGGGAAATCACTGCAGACCCCTCACACCCTGGACACAACCTATTCTATCCTCTCCCCCCTTTGGTAGGCGTTATAGAACAGTCTTCGCCAAAACCACCGGACACAGAAACATTTTCTTCCCCCTTTGCCATCTCACAACTGAAAAGCTGATTCCCTGTGGCCGTATGCAATAACCTGGGATCACCAAAACAACCACTGTACAATTACAACTACAAACCATATTTATGTATTTTATTCTCAAATACGAATTGTGCAATACATTCCACCCCTTTCTGTAGAACTATACATGCTGTATACTGTATGCTGTACTTCTTACATCATTATCTTACTGTTTCATATTTATCTCTTCACTTCTTGCACTCTCCACTCTTTTCACTACTTATTGTACAGCTCCTATATACATTCCTCCCTGTACATATTTCTTATATTTCTTATACCGGTTGTGTTGTATTGTTTTGTGTTGTATATTTTGTGTAGGTACAATAAGAGCCACTTAACCTGGAGTCAAATTCCTTGTTTGTGCAAACTTCCTTGGCCAATAAACGTGATTCTGATCTGATTCTGACAGGTGTATTTCTCTGGGGTGAGATGGATTCAAGTCAATGAAATTTCTTTCTATGCTAGTGTGAGATGGGGCATAAAAATCCTGACCTGATAAAATCATGAGAAGTTGGTAACTAAACATGCTGGTGGCTATGTGTCCACATGAGGACAGTATGCCTTCCAGTCCATTTAAAGCACTGACAACAGAAAACTGCGCCATTAAGGCTTGCCGGTGTAACACTTAAGGCCCTTGCTTGGTTCTGCGTTGAGCATGAATTGCTAGGTGCTTACGCGTTGCGTTGGGGGTGTTGCCAAGAACAATAGGCTTGCGTAAAATGGCGCAAGTCTAGAAAAAGGGGCCGACGCATGCAAGACGTGAAAAGACGCGCATGGGGCTTGTGCGGCCTCTTGCGCTTACGCTTACGTAACTGAGCAGAAATCGGGCTTTACTACTAGTTGCAGTTAAGTAGGTTATCAGGACTAGAGTGTAGGTTCGTGGGAGCAGTAAAATAGTTAAAACAATGGAAATATTAATATCTTTTTTTATGTAATTATTTGTATTATTGCATACAAGAGGCAATACAGGTATCAGCGTACTTTGTAATGTTTTACAGTTTAAACACCTCCCTATGATTTGAACAACACTCAGGTTTGCTTGCAGGTATTAACAGCCAGGGCCAGTTAAACAGGATTGAGGTGTTGGCAGCCACAGCAGGTTGAAAGGCAGATTGCCCAATGCCCAGGCGCTTCACCATTGAGAGTTCAAACTGAACTCTGCTGACGCTTCTCTTAACTGTTTGTTTTGTAGAAGGAGTGGCAACTTCCCTGTTCTAAACAGACAAAATGAAGTCGTATGCAGACAGTGATCTAAAGGAACTCATATGCAGACAGTGATCTAAACTCTAAAGGAACTCATATGCAGACAGACTTTAAGGAACTCATATGCAGACTGTGAACCAAAGGAACTCATATGCAGACAGTGAACCAAAGGAACTCATATGCAGACAGTGAACCAAAGGAACTCATATGCAGACAGGAACTCATATGCAGGCAGTGAACCAAAGGAACTCATATGCAGACAGTGAACCAAAGGAACTCATATGCAGACAGGAACTCATATGCAGACAGTGAACCAAAGGAACTCATATGCAGACAGTGAACCAAAGGAACTCATATGCAGACAGGAACTCATATGCAGACAGTGAACCAAAGGAACTCATATGCAGACAGTGAACCAAAGGTTTGGTGTTTCTGAAAGGCTCCTCTGAACTGAGGTATTTAATATTTAAGAAGATAAGGTGAGCTGAACTGGAAGGGCAAGGTGTTCAGTGCACTCAGCTCATTGGTTTAATTTCCTGTGAGCACATAACCATCTGAAACTAGGCTATGGCAGCAAAGAAAGCAATTACACATAAATGGTTACAGACAGACTTACCTAAAGGAACTCTGGGCCTTCCTTATCTTCTGTCTCTGGCGTTGGTCTGGCCCACTTCTGGCGTGAGTCTGGGCCACCTCTGGCATGGTCAACACACATCCTCTTCATAGGCCATCAATGCCGGTGGGGAGTCAGTGGGGAGGCGATAGCAGGGGGTGCAGATGATTGTGTGAAGTCAGTTGGAGCGGGTGTGGGGTGTGAATGGGGGGTGATCAAACCTGAAGTAAAACATTCAGGTCGTCAGCTAGTTGAGGGTTCTCTAAAGTGTGGGGGGAGGTTTTCCTTTAGTTGGTGATGGCCTGTAGGCCTCTCCACACTCATGCAGGGTCGTTAGCTGAAAACCTGCCTGAGCTTTGCCCTGAACCACGGTTTATTGTTGTTAAAGGTGCAGAACGTTTTGGTGGGTACACACATGCCTTCACAAAAACTGATGTGTAGGATGTTGTCACAGAGTAAGTGAGTTCATCCAGGTCTGTAGATGCAGCCTTAAAAACACCCCAGTCAAAGCAGTCAAAGCAGGCCTGAAGCTCCACTTTTGACTCGCTGGTCCATTTCCTCACAGTTTTTACCACAGGATTTGCAGATTTTAGTTTCGATTTTGGTCAGTCTTTTTGTCAGTCTCACCGATTTCCACGCCAAGTCAGCTTTGAAAGTCGGCGTGTCTGCCTGAGTGAGACCCCTGTGCTGCTGCACTGAAGCAATAACCAGTGAGATGTTAAAGGTACCGTATGCAACAATAGCTATTCGCTAAAGGTATGCTAGCAGCTAAAACTAACGAAATCTCTTGAAATGTGCTGACTTTGTCATTATGACAAACTAGTTACTCAACGACTGTCCTTACACAGTCAACAACATCAAGCAAGTGCAACACAAGACTAAGCAAGACGGCAAATAAGCTACTTACTAGATCGGCAGAAGGTAAACAAGTCAGGTCGGCGGGCATCGGCAGGTAAAACTACATAACGCAGTTATATGCCTATCGACCCTGCTATGCCAATGGCAACGACGCGATTCTCCATATTAAATGTCATTGTAGCGCCCCAATTTTTTTTAAGCTGTTATTTTAAGGTTAAACTGCTTATCCTAACCCTAATCCTGAAGCATAATTGTTGCATACGGTGCCTTTAACAGCATCAACACCTGACTCTCCATGCTCTTCATGTACCTTACTGAAATATCCTCAGTTACATAAATGTATCATCATCGTCAGGTCATGAGTTGAGAGCAGAGTTCAGGCACCCCCACGGCTGTTGCGATAAAATTATATATCCTCCAAAAGAAGGTATTTTGTTTACATTAAAGATACAATATATAGTTTATAAATAGCTGACATACTTAAAGCAGTGACACGAAAGCACTCAAGTATTCCAACAGTCTTGTGCATTTCAGGCTCTTCACAGTATTTTCCTGTCCCTGAATAAATAAAACCTGAATCTCTGAATCCAAATGAGTCAAATGCACAGTTATACCATAAAATATTATCGTTTAATTGTTCCTTCACATTTGTATGATTATGGGAGGTCTAGCAACATATTTGCTTTATACCACAAAAATGACATATACCCTAGCAACATTTATACTGAAACAGCCTCACTGTTCTCCAGTCAGTCAGAGGTACAGTCTGGGCCACCTCTGGCGTGAGTCTGGGCCACCTCTGGCGTGAGTCTGAGCCACCTCTGGCGTGAGTCTGGGCCGCCTCTGGCGTGAGTCTGGGCCACCTCTGGCATGGTCTGTCCCTGTCACTCAGCTGCCACCTGTCCAAACTGTTCCGCCAGCTTGTCGCCTGTCAGCACCTATTGGGTTAACCCTGAACAGAGCAGAAGAAGCGTACCAGACAAATGTGTAAGTATGGATCAGGATTATTTACTGCTTTTGACGGCTCATGCGTGATTCTTTAGTGAATTACAGCTCAAGAACTGGTCATTTGGATTTGATTCAGGACGCTTTGTTTTATAGGCCAACTAGGCTAACTTTGAGTACTGGGACACAAGCAAGTCCAAACAGTATGATAGTAAGACAATACGTTTGAAACCTACATCCATTATATATTAATCGTGTGCCAACACTTGAAACAAGGGAAATTTCTGAACTTTGAAACCACACACCAAGAATGTCAAAATAGCACACAACTCCATAAAGTAGCTCACACGTCACGCAGGAGGGAAAAAGATGATTGGCCTAGTAAAACCACACCTCCTTCTAGCTGCCGTAGTCCAATACTTCCGGGTCATATATTTATTTATTTTAGAAAATTACACCCACGCATTGTGTCATAAATCTATACATTCTCAAAATTGATATGTAAATTATTCTCATTCACTATGTATTTACTCATATAGAGCAATAACTTTCCATGATTTGCTTTCAGTTTGGGGTAAAATAGTCCTTCCCCTAACGCCGACCCCCTCCCTTAAGCCCGCCATTTTGTGAATGAAACAGCTAGCTGATTAGCTTGTTGTCTTATCCTGTATGTAGCTGCCGCACACTTCGGACGGCAGACGGGTCGCTTGAAAAGGATATTTGATTGTCGCGTTTCATAACTGGTGGTTCAACTAGGTGAACCACATAGATCCGATCATTTAACCATATGCGTGAAGACCTTATTTTGTAAACATGAGTTCCAATTCCAATTATGGGAGGCCTCCGCCCGCGATTGAAGGCATGACTTCACTGAAAGTGGACAACTTGACGTACCGTACCTCGCCAGAGACCCTTCGCCGTGTTTTCGAAAAGTATGGAAGAGTCGGAGATGTCTACATCCCAAGAGATCCATATAGCAAGGAGAGCAGAGGCTTTGCATTTGTTCGGTTCCACGACCAACGAGACGCAGAGGATGCAATGGACGCCATGGACGGTGCCTTCCTAGACGGCCGCGAGCTACGGGTCCAGATGGCCCGCTACGGAAGACCCCCAGACTCTCACCACGGCGGAGACCGCGGAGACCGTCGAGATGGAAGAGATGGACGGGATGGGCGTCGTGGTGGACCTGGGCGAAAAAACAGCGGACACCGCAGTAGAAGGTAATGATATCCCAGTTGGTCTAGTTTTATATTTAATGTACTGCTTAAATGGGTAACGCTATGTAGTAGTTTGCTAACTAGCCAACTAGCGACATGTGTACTGTTGCAAACGGTAAATAGTTATCTAGCTTTGGAATCCGAGATGTATAGTTTTGAACCGGGGTTAAGTAGCTTGTTCGGTGAAGTTTGAGTCGCACTATAATGTTGTAGGTCAGTTGGAACTACAGTAGCCTATTTAATCAGATAAGCCTTTCTCGCACGGGTTCGCGAAGGCCTCTAAGCCTGGCTAAGGTAATGGTTTGGTGGCATCGGAAGTTTCACACGACTCAGCGGGGAAACTCGGGTCATAGTACAACCACTCTGTTGATTTTCACGTTACCGGATTGTATCTCTGCTATTCTGGCAGAAGACGTTTGAATAAAATGCTATAATACCGGAATACTTTTGTATAATGCAAAAATATTTATATACTAAAATAGTAAACTAAGGGTAAAGCCAACCAGATCTTCAGGAAAAAAACACATACACACTTTTGAATTAATGGCTATAATAATACCAGAATACTTTTGAATAATGCAAATATATTTATACACTAAAATAGTAAAAACTAAGGGTAAAGCCAGCCAGATCTTCAGAAAAAGACACAGAGGCACAACATAACTGCTTAGAATTAAAGTAGGATAAATTCAAATAAACATGTATATATTTGTGTCCCTGTGCATGAGCAATAGTATTAGTAAACTGATGATAGGTTGGTAGACTGGACGGATGAAGGGGTTTGAGTGATCTGGCTTAATGCCTATGACTAGTGGGTGGTCAGAAGTTTATAAACTGTAGTTTGGTTCATGGGTGTGAGGGTTCATTTTGATCACCACGGTAACCGTGACTCCTTTTCTTCCTCAGCCCGAGACGGCGGAGACGCAGCCGGTCCAAGAGCAGAAGCCGTTCCCGATCACGGAGCCGCTCCCGCTACAGCCGCTCCAGATCCCGATCCAGATCCTACTCCCGGTCACGGTCCCGCTCAAAGTCCCGTGGCGCCGCCCGCAGAAGCAAGACCAAGTCCCCATCGCGGTCCCGCTCCCGCTCCAGGTCCAAGTCCAAGTCCAAGTCCAGGAACAGATCTCCAGGGTCCAACAAAGGATCCAAGTCCAGATCCAGGTCCAAGAGTCCGCCGCCCAAAAGCCCGAGGTCCAAGAGCCCCCAGCCCAACAGCCCGCGATCCAAGAGCCCGCGATCCAAAAGCCCGCGATCCAAGAGTCCGCGGTCCAAGAGTCCTACGTCACCAGGAGCCAATGGATCCACGACTCCTTGAAGCAACGGCATGCGACATGTAAGTTCAGTCTAAGGTCTAAAAGCAATACAGAAATCGCTGATGTGACTTAAAAATGTGATGATAGAAAATATTAGATAAATCGATTTCTTTAAAACTGTATTGGGGGAGTTAGGGACGTCTTTCTACCCCTGTCCTTTTGTGCTTGGGCTGGTGTCAGGCAGTTAACCATGGCCACCTCCTTTACAGTGGACACAATCTAATAGGACAGTTGGGCTTCCTAACTTTCCCCCTTTTTGAAAACTCAAGCGCCCTAGCAGGCAAACTATTTCCAAAAGATAATTTTTGTCGTTGTTGTTGTGTCCACCGCACCACCATCTTAACGGTTGAACTCTCTTGTAACCTGCCACTCTTTTAACAGCCTGATCAAGTGTTCACAATATTTTCACCAGAAGCTGGTTGTGAATTACATTGACATGTGGACTTCTCTCCTCTAAGCTGCTGTCTGTTCAGGAGCGGAGAGGAGAGGAGGGGGAGTGAAGGAGTGAGAGGGCAGGTATAGGGGTGACTGAGGCGCCCCCCTCGGATACGTGTCCAGCTGCTGGTTGGGGGTTTGCAGTGGAGGCATGTTGGTCTCGCTCAGTGTGGGGCGTGGTACAGAAGATGAGCGACAACCCCCTTGTGGGCAGAGTCTGCTGAAGGGGGCGTGGTGTTTGAGGAAAAAGAGGGAATTGATCAAATGGTAACGAAGGTTTGTTTACTCTGATGAGCCCCAAACACGGCACCCAGCGCTCACTCCACTTGTCTTTGTTCTTAAGAGTTCTCACTAGTTCTGCAGCTAAGAGTTCTAGAGTTCTCACTAGTTCTGCTGCTTAGAGTTCTAGAGTTCTGCTGCTAAGACGGCATCAAACTGCCAGGGAACACGATTTGTTGTCGGCAACCACCTGTATGGTTACCCCATTACCACACTGAACATAAGGTAGATTTTGGGTAGGTCCAGATCACCTTCAGAAAGCATCTCAAAAGCTCTATTCAATCTAATTATTGATTGATTAGTGTGTGGGGGTCCAATAATTGATTGACTCATGACTGGTGTTTTCAGTTGAGTTTCCACAGATACTGAACTACTCCTTCCCCCCCCTCCCTTGGACATTCTACTGCCCCCCCCCCCCTTTTATCTGTGTGTCTCACTCTGTCTCTTCTTCCCCCAGATGTCTTCCGGTGTGACCCCCCCCCCCCCACCCCCCTTCGGAACCTGGCGTCAGCAGCCTCTGGATGTGAAACCTGCTGCCACACTTCTGGGCTAAAAGGTTGTTATTGTGTCCATCTGAAAGTTTCTTTAAAACATCAACAAACAAAAGACAACAAAAATGTCAAGTTTGTTTTCTTTCCCCCCTCTCTTCCGCTCAGTTCTGTTTTGCTTTTTTTTGCAGCTTAGCAGGAGGTTTTTATGTTTCTTGTACCAGAAGTTATACATTTTTCTTATAAATTATATTTATAAGAAAAGCAAGAGAAACACCTTTGTGAATGTTGTCATGAGTTGAATAGGATAAGCTTGTGGTACCTTAAGGTAAATGGGTCTCTTATGGTGGTGTTGGGGTTAGCTCATCTGATGGTGAAATGGGAACCTTCATAAATGTATATTGCCACAGTGGGGTCTTATTTTGAGTGTTGAATTACGTAATTGACTGATTATTTAATTAACTACATTAAGAAAAATATTCCACTGGCATATACTATTTCATGGATCATTTTGGCCTAATGCTTACATCAACCCATGTTTCCCCCCAAAAATGTTGATTGTGTGAAGTGATTTTTTTTTTTTTCCTTTTTAAAATTTTCTGTCTTCTGACTCTGCGGCGTCTAACCCTCTCTCCTGTGTATGTGTTTGGGCACTAGGAGCAGTTGAGTAGCCGTTGAGTAGCCGTTGAGTTGTGCTGGTTAGCTGTTTAAGATGCCGTGTTGCTGTGCAGAGTGCTTGGCTGTTTCCAGTTTTCTCCAGATATCGCCAGGGGTAACAGTCGCCCTGGTGACCACTGCTGAGTAAACCCCGGGTGGCTGCAAGTGGCTCATTTTTTTCTCGTTTGGAAATGCTTCCCAAATGTTTTTGTCATCATTCTTTAATTTTGTACTATTCTTAACTGAAACTGATGCTCTGTGTGTCCGTGAGCAGAAGGGAATCTGTCCATCTGGCTCGTAACTGACTGTAGTCTCCACAATTAGTCCATTTCTGTAAATCTCTCACCTGTACCCATACGATCAATAAAAGCAGTGAGCCAATTGGTTTTTATGTGTCTCATCTGACTGGCCTTTTTTGTTTTTCCTTAAAGGTGTTTTATTATTTTTTTTGACCAATGTGTTAAATAAAGTACAAACATTATTCTCTTCAACAAAAAGGCTCAACTTGCATTCTATTCATTCACATTCACACACGATGTCTGGTGGACGGTGTCCCCTGTTGTGCTGGCAGTGACGACATCACTCTGGTGTTTCATCTAGAGTCCTAGATCTTGTGGAGTGTTGACTTCATCGCTATGGTGACCGCTGCTTTCGCCGTCCGTCCTCAGGTAGTGATCATCTGCATGATACTGTGTGGGGTATAGAGTCTTGGATAGTAGTGACATCACAATGGTGTGTCCTGTTGTCATCGCTATGGTGACCGCTGCTTTCGCGTTCCTCAGGTAAATGATCATCTGCATGCCAATGTGTGGGCTATGGGTAGTTATGACATCACTCTGGTGCCCCCTGTGCTGGTCCGTGGGCAGTGATGAGCATCATTTGGACGATGTGGGTGCCTGGCAGCGTAGACCGGGCGATCTGGCCGCTCTGCGCTCCGAACGAGTCCAGGGGCACGAGTCTGCAGCTCAGCCTCCACTTGTGCAGCAGTGCCTCTATGGACCAGTCAGCACTGCAAGAGGGAGGGAGGGGTTAGTGTTGATAACTGGGGTTCATTTTAGTGTTGATAACTGGGGTTAGTTTGGTACCATCTCAACCTCCACATCATTTACGTACCACAAAAGAATCCTGGTAGGTGAAAAACCTGAAAACCTTTCTGATTTATGATTCTGATTTCTCTTGGACTGATAGGTTTTATAAGTATAGTTTTCATAACTGGGTTTATGTACCCCCCTCCCCAAACATGACTTACATTCACATCCTACTCTGTTGGCATTTACTTATCCCCACACTTACACAGCATTACCCCTGTACCTAGTAAACCCAGTGGCACAGTGTTGGCCGGTACCTAGGGAACCCAGTGGTACAGTGTTGGCCGGTACCTAGTAAACCCAGTGGCACAGTGTTGGCCGGTACCTAGTAAACCCAGTGGCACAGTGTTGGCCGGTACCTAAGGAACCCAGTGGCACAGTGTTGGCCGGTACCTAGGAAACCCCGTGGCACAGTGTTGGCCGGTACCTAGGAAACCCAGTGGCACAGTGTTGGCCGGTACCTAGTAAACCCAGTGGCACAGTGTTGGCCGGTACCTAGGGAACCCAGTGGCACAGTGTTGGCCGGTACCTAGGAAACCCAGTGGCACAGTGTTGGCCGGTACCTAGGAAACCCAGTGGCACAGTGTTGGCCGGTACCTAGGGAACCCAGTGGCACAGTGTTGGCCGGTACCTAGTAAACCCAGTGTATGCCTCACCTTCTCTCCTGATATGTGGTCCAGAACTGAGCCTCTGGGTTCCTCCTCAGAAGGAACGACACGGTCACCAGGACATCCTCAAAGTCTGGGGGCCAATCAGAGTTCAGGAGTACGTTAGATACCGCACGACTGACATGTACCGTATTCATCACAGAAAGGCAGCTGCTATGTGGAGATGAAAGTGAAAGTCCTCTGTTTGTAGACACACACACTCTGAAATTAACCTCTGCATATAACCCATCCAGGGAAGTGACACACACACAGTGAAGTGAAGTAACACTAACCCGGAGCAGTGGGCTGCCATTGGCGGCGCCCGGGGAGCAGTGATAGGGGTTAGGTGCCTTGCTCAAGGGCACTTCAGCCGTGGATGTGGGCATGGGAGAGCAGTTGGCTACCACTTCCCCCGACCACATTTTTCCTACTGGTCGGGCATCGAACCGGCCACCCTTCGGTTTCCGGCCTGAAACCCTAACCAGTAGGCCACGGCTGCCCCAATCTGGGCAGTTAACTCATCTGGGCCCCCTCTCCCCCCCCCATCCCTCTATCAACCCACACAGTATTGAACACTATAACAGACTTGAATCAGCAGGTAACCCAATGTCAGCTCATATCTAAGACAGGACTAGCTTTAAATGGTAGCCAAAATGAAGCCACGCTCTGGCCTAACTAAGGAACCCAGTATAAAACACTCTGACCTTACTAAGGTACTCAGTATTAAACTGTTCCAGTAATAGAACAAATATGATATGAGTCAACTACTATCAGGAAGTACCCTACAGATAGCATCGACACCCTAACAGACCTGTGGCTATGCCTATGCATGTATTAATACATTAAGACACACATGTGGCTATATCGACACCCTCACACCTCTGTGGCTATACCCAGTGGTGTGGTCCAGGGTATACGGAGTATACCCACTTATTTTTCAGTCAGCATTCCGTATACCCTCTTCTCGAAACAGGACGTTTATCCTGTGTTGTATGGGCTGCTTAAAAATAAATGAGAGTATACCCACTTCTCCAGGGACCACTACACCACTGGCTATACCTATGCATGTATTAATACATTAAGACACACATGTGGCTATATTGACACCCTCACACACCTGTGGCTATACCTATGCATGTGTCTATACATTAAGACACACACATATGGATATGCCTGTAATATCTGTTCAGACTCTTTGTCACACGGTGCCCACCGTAGTCTAAGGCAGTGGTTCTTAACCTGGGCTTGATCGAACCCCAGGGGTTCGTTGAGTCACTTTCAGAGGTTCGGCAGGGGTCAAGACACACACAGTATAGCCCGGTTCACACTAGGGGTGTGTTCAAAATATCGATACGGGGATACATCGTCGCGGGCCTCTTTACGATGCGTGTATCGATACGGAGGCGTCAGTATCGATACTTCACGTGTAAAAAAAAAAAAAAAAAAAATTTTTTTTTTTTTTTTGTCTGTTTCTTTGTACAGCGTCTACTTGGTTCATGTGCCTGCCTGCATACTTTGCCCATCATCCAGTTGATGGTATAATTTGAAAGCAGAGTTTCTGTAGAATCCACATGAGGTGAGAAATATGTTATGATGTACTGTCAAGGAGTTACAGGCAATTTTTTTTGGTTATAAGCCTAAAATATCGGGATACGTATCGTATACGTACGTATCGCATGTATCGCGATACATATCGTATCGTGACCCCTGTATCGGGATGCGTATCGTATCGCGAGGTGGTTGGCGATACCCACCCCTAGTTCACACTAGCAATGTCGGGGCGTTTTTAAACATACCTACGTTTTGAAGAAATCATATTTTATTTTTCAAATTACGAAGGGTTCGGCGAATGCACTGATGAAGCTTGCAGGGTTCAGTACCTCCAATTAGGTTAGGAAGCCCTGGTCTAAGGTAATGACGTATTGACGTCAGTTGAATACACCCCGGGTGAATAAACTAGCACGGAATGAAGTCTGTCGTCAGCCTGAGTTTATACTTAAGGTATATAAGTTAAGTTTATGTACGCCAGATGGCAAAACATTCCAATGCCTACACATGTAGCTACACAAAGGTACTCCTATGGCTATGCATACACACATGAACCAATACATTGAGGCACACCTGTGGCTATATTGACACCCTCACACACCAGTGGCTATACATATACATGTGTCTACATTAAGACACACCTGTGGCTAAATGGATTATGAACATGCAGACACTCTCACTCACACATACCTATGGATTCTTTACATCCAGACACTCGCAGGCATTTGGACATGGATCCCGCAGACAGGCCCAACTACTCACCTTCAGGCTCGTAGAACACATCAGAACCAAGGATGACGTGTAGCGGCGGGAGGGCGATGAGTTCGGGTGACACCTGTCCCCATGTGAGGCCCACCACGCCCACCTCTCTCAGGCTGTTTGCCTCACAGGTGCGCCGGCAGTTGTCAAGGCAACGGGGGAGCTCCGCGCTGTCCGACAATATTACTGTGGCTCCACACTTTGCGGCGACTGTACCAGGCAAGCTCACTCCGGCACCAAGCTGTAGCACAAAACTCCAAAGTTAAACAGTCACGACGGTCTTCATTAGCGATTAAATCTGTCCAGGCCCGTTCCGTAAACAACATTGGTTGACTGATATGTCAAATCAAACCAGCTTTGAAGTGGGTACTCTGATCTGATTTGCCAATACTAGCAATTACAATTAAAGCTAGAATGAAAGGTTGGTCATATTTGAACTCAACAGCCAAACGAATTACACCCCCTCTCAATTCTCAATTCCTTGCTCCTGAAGCAATGTTGACTAGCTAGAATTGATTATTGCTCGGTCCAGGCCAGGCCTATATGCTCGGACTGTGTGTGGAGTTTTTTTTTTGAGCGCACACACACAGAACAGCTAAAAATGACATTCCTTTGGGCATGCATGTGCTCTATCTTTCTATCTGTTTAAATATAGTGTGTATACAAATATTGTATATTTTGACAAAAAAGTATGACGGATTAAAATCGCGGACTCAACTTTATTACAGTTAACAGCACACTTAGGCTGAGAGGTTAGCTCAGTCGGTGTACTGATGGTGATGATGGATAAGGCAGAAATAAGCAGTCTCACCTCAAGAATGGTCTTGTGCTTGATCTCATCCCTTTGGGTCCACACGTACTGGGCCAAAACCACAGCACACGGCCAAACGTACATGCCATACAGAGGGTCCAGAACCTGAAACCATTAGTTTGTTTATTACCAAGATTGAAAAGAAACAGAATTGGAGATATGCTATGTACAAAGACAACGGCCACTGATCAAAACATATCTAACAATGACATTTAGAGAGATAAAAACCTCTGGAATGAACACAGTCAGGGAGTGCAATGTGCCTTTGTTTTCGTCGAAAGTAAATTCTTTAAGGGCGAGATCAAGATTCTCGGGTGAACTCATAATATTCTCTTGTGGATGCAAATGTTTAGTCGAATCTTTGGACAGCACATGACAGTGGCGTTTACTTCAAAAGAGATCAAACATCGACGAAGATGTCGAGATTTCGCTACATGTCACTATTCTCTGTAGCCTCCCCTCGGTGTAACACGGCGCTGTCTTCCTACCCATGTGCAACGTCCCTTTCGCGCCGATAACCCTTGACGCTGGTGGGCGTTCTTAGAACGTTTGAGCTTGACAGTGGCGGGAACAAACCCGTATCATCCAATCACGTTTTCACAGTAGAAGAAGTGACGTCGACTTTGGCCAATTACCTTCGCCGTATCCAACTGAAGGCGGTTACAAACCTGGGAATGGCATTGTCAGTTTAGGTTGTGCAACATTACCACTAGCCAGTTACGCAAAACACTCCGAAAAGTACGCCTGCACATTGTTTGTTGGAATAAAAAGTGGCGACAATTTACCGTTACCTTCACGGTTAGTAAGAAGCGTGTTGTTGACGGGACAGCACGAAATTACTTCACATGTGTTTACTGGCCAGGTGGCAATCTTACCATACCTAGCTACCAAACTTCAGAGCCTGAACTGACAATTCGCACCTAGGTTAGCATTGGTAGCCTGTGCTGTTAGCTGTCTAGTTAGCTAGCAGACCCGTACTGAATCCAAATTCAGCTGTACAGAGGCTAGCTATAAGGCTAGCATTTGCTAACACACGTCTAGGGAGGGAAACCAACTGCACAACGCGATTTTCACGAAGGAATGAACCACAAAAGTAAGAAGAGAATCAAAGAGGCGAAGCGGAGCGCCCGACCCGAGCTGAAGGACTCAACCGACTGGATAAAACATGACTACCACGAGACTTTTGATCTCGCCCACCGGACAGTGAAGGTAACAGCGACGGATAAATCTGTGCAGCAAGCTAGCCTGCTCCCTTGCTATCTGAATCAACCGACACAATTCACATGATTAAATCTTCGCCATACGCTTCATACGCCCATTGTTTCCCATGTTACCAAGCCCTTATATGTAGAATGTCACAACAGTGTTTGAAATAACGTCCTGCCAAGGCTGCTTGCTTGGTTTCCATAGGTAGAAGTGACAAGACAGAGGTCTACACAACGTAACGTGTGAGTGTACAGACTGTTTAGCGGCTACGTGACTGGTCTCAGGTGCTGATGGAGGCTACACACGCCACCAGACCAGACCAGACTCTAGACCAGATGACTAGCGTGACAATAAGTGAAGCTAGTTAAGCAAAACTAACTCAGCCCCCCACCCCCCTTCTTTTGGTTACAATTCTTAAGCATGAGTGTTCCGACACAAATGTAGCTAGTAGCTACAAGACATTCTAGAAGTCTCCCAACAATAAGAATGTATTCATTTGTCAAGCATGTGAGAGCAGTCGAGAGTAGATAACATTTCCCTAAGTTATGATTCGAGTTCATGTCCTACGTCTGCTAGTATATCATGGGATACACCTCCTATAGACGCAGTTTTTCTTAAATGTTGTGGAATCTGTACACACACACCTGGTGGAATCTGTATATGTATTAATATGAGCCCAAAATAACTGACCAAAATTGGTTTTCATCTATATAATTCTAGCTGTCAACATTTTGATAAACGGCCCTCCATTTGTGACTGTAAATTCAGTTATAGTGACGCAGTATATTTAAAGCAGGAATGGGTACTTTCCTAGACAGATGCGTTTATTGCTGGGGTACATATTGTGTTGATATATGACCTGGGTCGACCTCAAGTGACTGAAAGATTTTATTAGTTGTCCTTGCCCCTATGGTTGGTGAGCGCCTTGGTCGGCGAAGGAGCAGGTTGGATTGCCTTTTGAACTCGTGTCTTGCATGTGTGTATTTGAACTTCTTGGAGTCTCTCGATTGCATGTTTCCAAGTAGTTCAAGAGGAGATCTGCAGCCGTCACACGATAGCTAAAGTAGGGCTGTCCAGGGCGCCCGGCGCGGCTATAAATACCCGCTGGCAGGCGGGGCGGGGCCGGCATAGAGGCTAGGTGCTCACCCGCAGGTAGGGTCGTTACTGAATAGACAGTTAACCCCTCAAGAGTGGGACATGTGGTGGCCATCCTCTCTGAACTCCCCTTCCACAGGTTCCCCAGCCGCTGCTAGGCGACTGTCAGGAACGTGCGACAGTGACCATTTACTGGTGCAGAAGCCAGAAGCAGCCGCCGCTACCACTAGAGGGCGCTAATGTTCACTCTGTTCTCTTTTTCTGAAAGCTATGTATCTCCGGAGTATGTTTCTGCGTGATAGTAACTTGGATCTGGTAGCTTTGCGATTTTACAGCCGCTTAAATGGACAGTTTTTATTTTCTTCAGTTATACCACACAGAAGCACCCCCCCCCCCCACCCTGAAAATCATGTTGATAAATGTGATGTTAAAATGTAAAAATATTTGATGGTTACAACATGAAACTGAAGATGCTATTAATATACTGAATATCCTATTAATATACTGGAGATGCTATTAATATCAAGTGTTCAAGAACGCGATTGGAGTTATGAAAGACAATTAGTGTTGTACCTGGAGTTGGTCATGCAACTTGCCAACCCACTCAAAGTGTGTTTGAGTGTGTGAGATTCCTGAACAATATTATTATTTGAGTATGTGGATCAGATTTAGTCAACACTGAGCTGATTATTATCATTGGGTGTCAGTGCCCGGACCTCTGAAAAACAACCTCAAGTCAAGTTTATTTATATAGCACATTTCATATGGCATACATAGAATCCCTGAACAATATTCTGCGTGCTTGAGTATGTGGATCAGATTTAGTCAACACTCAGCTGGTTATTATCATCCCGTGTCCAGACCTCTGAAAAACAAACTCTCTGATCACTGCACCTCTATACATGTGATTAAGTGGGACATGGAAAAACTGAACCCAGAACTTTTCTCCCACTCTCCACAATCTTTCCTTCTCTCTTTCTCCCATCCCCTCCCGCCCCCCCCCCCCCCCCTCCATCTTTGCCTCCTTCCTCTCTTCTCCTCTCCTCCTCTCTCTCCCTCCTTTCCTCTTATCTTCTCCTCTCCTCCCCGTCTCCCTCTCTCTGTCTCTCCTCTCCGTCTCCCTCTCTCTCTCTCTCTCCTCTCCTCCTCGTCTCCCTCTCCTCTCCTCCTCTCTCTCTCTCCTATCCTCTTCCCTCTCTCCTCTCCTCCTCCCTCCATCAGGATAACGTGGAGCGAGCGGATGCGCTCCGGCTGAGCCCCGATGAGTTCATCCAGCGCTACGAGCGCCCCTACAAGCCCGTGGTTCTGCTCAACTGCCAGGAGAGCTGGCCCGGCAAGGAGAAGTGGACCCTGGAGCGTCTCAAGAGGAAGTTCCGCAACCAGAAGTTCAAGTGCGGCGAGGACAACGAGGGCTACTCGGTATGTGTATGCCGCCGTCTCCGTCTCTCAGTCATAATCAGATTTGATGTCTATAGATTCATTCGTTTAGCATATAATCTAAACTATAACCAGTGACTCATGCTCAATGTATATTTATTAATTAGAAACTTAATTCAGTGACTCTTTCTCTTTGAATATTTATTAATTAGTAACTTGAATCAGTGACTCTTTCTCTTTGAATATTTATTAATTAGTAACTTGAATCAGTGACTTATTATCTTTGAATATTTATTAATTAGTAACTTGAATCAGTGACTCTTTCTCTTTGAATATTTATTAATTAGTAACTTGAATCAGTGACTCTTTCTCTTTGAATATTTATTAATTAGTAACTTGAATCAGTGACTCGATGCGATGCACAGATACATTTTCCTCTGGTCCCTTGATCATTGATTTACCCTTGTGATTGGCCCGTTAAGTGAAGGGGTGTGCCCTGATTGACCCCTCTGATTGGTCCGTTAGGTGAAGGGGTGTGCCCTGATTGACCACTCTGATTGGTCCGTTAGGTGAAAGGGTGTGCCCTGATTGACCATTCCGATTGGCCCGTTAGGTGAAGGCGTGTGCCCTGATTGACCCCTCTGATTGGTCCGTTAGGTGAAGATGAAGATGAAGTACTACATTGAGTACCTGGAAACGACGCGGGACGACAGCCCCCTCTACATCTTCGACAGCAGCTACGGCGAGCACGCCAAAAGACGCAAGCTAATCGAGGACTACCAGGTGCCCGTCTTCTTCTGGGACGACCTGTTCCAGTTCGCCGGCGAGAAGAGACGACCCCCGTACAGGTGAGGAGGTCAAGGGTCAAGGGTCACAGGAGGGGCTGGGGGAGAATCTGCTGTGATGTTTGACTCAATATTCTAAAAGATGGCTTCCACATACCATCGGACAAGTAGCAACCAGGCTAACAAAATCTACACTCCTTAACATATCAACTAGTAATCCACTTCATACAGCCCGCTTTACATATGAGTCCATATTCCACTTTACATATGGGTCCATAAACCACTTCATACAGTCCACTTTAGTCCATAATCCACCTAAAATGTAATGCCAGTATAGGTTTGTGAACTATATTTTGTGTGTGAAGTGTATTTTGTGTGTGAAGTATATTTTGTGTGTGGAGTGTATTTTGTGTGTGACATATTTAGTGTTTTTGTTTGGCAGGTGGTTTGTGATGGGCCCAGGGCGCTCGGGGACGGGCATTCATATCGACCCGCTGGGCACGAGTGCGTGGAACGCCCTGGTACAGGGGCACAAGCGCTGGTGTCTGTTCCCCACCAACACTCCCAGAGAACTCATCAAGGTAACACACACACACACACACACACACACACACACACACTGGTATAGGGGCACAACCGCACAAGCGCTGGTGTCTGTTCCCACACACACTAACTCACGCACACACACACCAAAACTCTGGTGTCTTGAGCTAATTGTGGTAGCACACCACACACCACACACACACACACACACACACACACACACACACCTGTATGTGTAAGTGAAGTGTGTGTGTGTGGTGTGTGTGTCCCAGGTGACGCGAGAGGAGGGCGGAGCGCAGCAGGACGAGGCCATCACCTGGTTCAGTGTGATCTACCCCCGCACACAAGCCCCCACCTGGCCCGCAGAGTTCCGCCCGCTAGAGATCCTGCAGAGGCCCGGAGAGACCGTCTTCGTTCCAGGTGTGTGTGTGTGTGTGTGTGTGTGTGTGTGTGTGTGTTAGGGGTCGGCAATAGGGAGACTGTCTTCGTTCCAGGTGTGTGTGTGTGTGTGTGTGTGTGTGTGTGTGTGTGTGTGTGTGTGTGTGTGTGTGTGTGTGTGTGTGTGTGTGTGTGTGTGTGTGTGTGTGTGTGTGTGTGTGTGTGTGTGTGTGTGTGTGTGTGTGTGTGTGTGTGTGTGTGTGTGTGTTAGGGGTGGGCGATATGAGCTAAAATTCATATCACGATATTTTCCACTGCCCAGACAATATGATATATGAGGGGGGAAAAAAGCGAAATCACATTTTAATAACCCTTCTAGGTCAGGGTAGGAAATTTACGTATTTTTTAGGGGGCAATTTTTGCCCCCACTGACTGAAATCCGGGGGCATTTTTTAAAAATTGGGGGCACTTTTTGAAAAGTTGTGAAATAACATTTAACCTTTGTTCAAAATAATAAAATATTCATTAAGGCTTACAGTAGATGAGTATTTGCCATCAAATGGCAATAAAAAAGACTATTAGGCATCAGTCTACAGATTCAAAGTGTCAAAACAAAATCTAAAAGAAAAAAAAGATCTTCAAGCCATTGTTTTCCTTTGTTGATTGATAGTAAGAAGCTGAAAAATTGCATCCAGAAAGACTTTAGGCAGCTCTGTTGGTCGCAATGTAGAGTAGGGAAGGAGCAACGACAAAGCCACATTTCATTAAAATGACATGAACCACCATAGTCACATATCCATAGCTGAAATGATCGCTAACATTTAAGCAAATATCTCTATCTCTTTTTTGAACAAAAAACTAACAGAAAGCATAAATCAGACAATAATTTTCAATTTTATTCTTATTTCTTTGTGGTTATTTATTGGTATTATAATTTGTTTTAAACAACTCTTAACATTTAGAACTTTTTCCTTTCTCATAACTTATTATATTTATTGATTTCTTTGTTGCCCTATAATCATGTTGTACCTACTTAGAACAGGAAATACGGAACGACATACAAAAACAAAACACATTAAAAAGGCTATATACATACATTAATTAAATTCAATTTACAAACAAAAAGCTCAGCAGAGCTGAGGGGAAAATGTAATTTCAGAAAATAAAAAGTACATATTAAGTTATATGTACAGTATAGAAAAAAAACGTGTATACAAACATGAGTGGCTTAATTGTCAAATTGCACCAGTTAATTGTCGTCATCCTCGTCTGTGTCACTGTCAGCCATTGAAGAAGTTCCTGGTCTGACCTGCTGCCTTTTCCCGTAGGGTTTTATGTTTGGCCGCCTTGCTCTCTCCCCACTGCGGAACCATTTGTTGACAGCAGATTCTGCACATGCTGAAGCAGCTGCATCATCTTCTTCTGGTCCCTCCAGTGAGATCAGCATAAGGTCTTCCACTGTGGCTGTGTTTAGATTTATCCGCCAGTCAGTTTTTACCCTATTCAGAAGTGAAAACGCCCTCTCTACCTTAGAGGTGGACATCGGCATTACTTGTATGACTTCAACTATGTGGAGTATGTTGGGGAACTCCTCAGACCACACCCTTAGGATCTGTGCCCATAGTTCCTCCCACTTGAGACCTCTGTAATGTCTGTTGAAGACCTTCTTCAGACGGGTCCACTCTGCCATAACGCTATCTACGTCACAGCCGTTTTTCACCAGTATCTCTTTAAAATACTCTAGGAGCAGCAAGACCTCCTCGTTACCATACTCGGTAAGATCTTCAGGCCAGTGTTTAGGATCCAATTTACACATGGCCATGAGGATTGGCTCTGTTGGAAACCTCTCGTCAAGGCAGGCCACAATGGCATGGATCAGTGGCTCTCTGGAACGCTTAATTCTTTCCTCAGCATCTGCATAAGTGTCAGAAAGTTCTACACCTCTGTAGCTACCACACCTACACTCCACCTTCACTGCTCTCAGCTTTGGGCCATCACCTTTCACCATGTCTTTCAGCACCTCTTTCGAAGTTTCAATAGCCTGCACAGCTGTGGGAAGAGAGATGCTGTCCTTTTGGAATTGGAGAGATAGATGGGATAACTCACCCAAAACATCAATGTAAAGACCAGTATGGAGGAGGAATTCACTGGACCTAACCTTCTTGAGCCATCCTCTCACTCTTGCAGCGTCTGCTTTCTTAATATCAGGTCGCTGATCACTTCCCACCTCACTTAGATGAGTGATGACCGCAGGGATGTTTGTCTCGAGAGCTTTAAGGGCTCTCCTGCGGTGATCAACCCATCTGGTCCCATCTACTCTAGTGGGTGTCAGGACAGACTCGTCTAGCAGTTCAGCCAGCTGGTCCAGCTCCCGTCGTCTTTTCCCTGACCCTCGATAGAATGAAGTATAGAAAGACAGGAACCCATCAATCTGAAAAATGAAAAGTCCCACAATGTTAATACTGTTTGCTTTAGGGTCCAGCAATGTTAATACATTTTATAATAGGTTTTTTATAGCAAATGTAAAAATATCACACAAACCTCTTGATTGAAGTAAGTTCCCTGGAAGGCATTCTTGCAGGCTAGCTCTAATCGATGAGCTAAACAATGAATGCCCATTAGCCATGGCATGTCATTCTTTAGCTTTGTGTAGATGCCCTGCCTGCATCCAAAGTTAACGCTGGCTCCATCTGCTCCGAATCCAACAAGATGATCGGTCCAGTTAGGGATACCCTTGGAGATAAGCAGTGACCGGATGCAATGCAGGATGCCGTCAGCTGTGCTGCTCTCAGTGTCCTCAATTCTATTAGGATGATAAAAACACACAGTGAAAAAAAATGTAACAAAACACAAGTGAGCCACTTCAGAGAAATCCTTGTACTGTATGTAGTAACTACCATTTAGATTAATTGATAAACAATAAACTTAAGAAATAGATAATTGATAATTGATGAGAGATAAGAGATCATAGATAATTACCCTAGAAATGCCATGCGAGGGACACCTTTATGCAGGAATTTCACATAAAGGACCTCCTTCTCCGCTGTTGACCTGTCTGTGCTCCCA
This sequence comes from Sprattus sprattus, assembly GCF_963457725.1. Lineage (NCBI taxonomy): Eukaryota > Metazoa > Chordata > Actinopteri > Clupeiformes > Clupeidae > Sprattus > Sprattus sprattus. The sequence goes on along the minus strand of NC_137922.1, from coordinate 55,887,270 downwards.
TCAACAAGGACACTGATGTATCTGGAAGCCAATACTTGATTGCTAACCTCAAGCTGTATTTGCTCAGCGAGGTACTGGGTAAAAACCCTTGCTTGTTTGGGGTTATTGTAGGCATCTCCCAAATCAACTCCATGCCTCTTCTCCAGATTGACAAGCGATGGATAATAAGCAAATGGCTTCTCATGTTTGGCAATATGGTACGCAATTTCAAAGAGCTTGACCATTTTGCAGAATGCTGTCTTCTGCATCTGATTGACAGCCTCCACAATTGGCTCTCTGTTGGTGAGCTGATTACGCCATGCTTCTGTAAAAACCAAAAATAGTATGTTACATGTGATAAGGGACTTAATCTAAACATTTAAACCTTGAAACCCCCCAGTCAACTGCAGTCTCAACTAATTGTATTTATGCAAATAGAGGATTGGGGAAAAAAAAACACTCACTGACTGCACTCTGTCAGACGTTAGCTAGCTTATTGGGGTAGCCCATTCAATTCAACAGAACTTTTTGGAACACTCTGAAGAGCTTATAACGCTAGCTAAATAACGTTAACTAGCTAAAGCTATTAAATAATTTCAAAATAAGTAATACGAGTGTTCACTTACCATAGGCGATGACGTGTTGCTTGGTCGCCTGATGACGGAAGGCCACGTATTTCTTTATATTCTCACTCCCCTTTATAAAGTCAGCAGAAGCCTGTGCTGGATTAACAACGACTTTGACAGGTCGTTGTCCAAAAGTTCGACAAGCCTTGCAAAACATTTTAACCTTTTTGTCATCGTTGTCTTTCTCCACCCCAAGCCAATCAAGTTTCCATTTTTCAATGGTTGATGGGTGTGCACATTTATTCATCTTTTGAACTTGAGATATTGACGGAGACTGTTTTTGTTGGTCCTCATCATTTATCCTGACACTCGCGGCAGGTCTTATCAAGAAACGCTCCATTTTGTAATTGTAACAAATCACGGAAGTGTGGAATATTTGTTATGGTTTATTCACTTAACACTAGACACAACACAATACAAAATGGCACAGGCTTTATGCTCTGGCACACATAATCAGGAACAGGTTGCATCCCCGCTACACCCCTGGTCGAACTCAGTACCCATAAAACAGTGACATGCCATCTAGAACAGTTAAGGAACATTTGGATGAAACACAGTTGGGCGCTAGCGCACCACAAACAGAACAGTATGCGCCCGCCGCACGGCATTATCGGAGCGACTATGCTGGCAAGCTACATAATGCTGTTTGTTAAGAACGTTCGGTTCTTCACGCAACAATCAGTCAAGGCGAAAATCTAAAACATTCTATGGCAACTGGACCGGGTCATATAAGCTACGATGTTTTTGTGACAATTTCATTAAATTATAATTTTTATTAGAGAAAATTATGGGGGCATTTTTTGCCCCTCTCCTTGTGATTTCAGGGGCAAAATGGTATTTCTTAGGGGCAGTTTTGCCCTTTGCCCTCGCTAATTTCCGACACTGTTCTAGGTTAAATAACATCAGTTAAGGCAAAATATGTATTTGAACCTTATAACCAGGAAGAGTGAGGCATTGGAGTGAGGCATTGGACAATATGCACCTGAAACTATTTTTATTGTGCAAACATGCATTCCTCAAACATGCAACATGAGGTAGGTAGGCCTACATATATATAAATTACATTTAATATTTTGTAAAATTAAATAGAAAATAACACAGGAGATAAAGAAAATAATGTAATTACAAACTCAAATATGTAAAAACAACTGTAACCTTTTCAAACTAAACCTTTCAAGCCTCAACCATCAACAAATCTTCACAAGTTCCATGCCAGGAATACCAGCATGTTGACTGTTTCTGGCTTCAGTGTGCAGTAAAGACACACACACACACACACACACACACACATAGAGGTGGCACTTGTGGCAGGGATGCATAAGTACTTCTTTGCCAGACAACTCACACGTGGGAAATTAGATCGGTGATATCGCAACCACTCCACATGATCAGACTCACCGTTTGCTGCCATCGCCATAATATAGCTGTTCAGCTCTTGCTCAATGTGTGTTGGTCCAGGGCAGGCCCTCTGGCTTAGAGCCTCTCACCTTGCCCATGCTCTCCCAGCCGATGGGACACACGTCCACCAAAAGAACCCTCCCTCTCCCTCTCTCTCTCCCCCTCTCTCTCTGTGTCTCACTCTCTCTCTCCCTCTCTCTCTGTGTCTCACTCTCTCTCTCTGTGTTTGTGTGCCCAGGTCAAGAACATATTCTACCACTGTGTAAAGAACCCTCCCTCTCCCTCTCTCTCTCCCCCTCTCTCTCTGTGTCTCCCTCTCTCTCTCCCTCTCTCTCTGTGTCTCACTCTCTCTCTCTGTGTTTGTGTGCCCAGGTCAAGAACATATTCTACCACTGTGTAAAGAACCCTCCCTCTCCCTCTCTCTCTCCCCCTCTCTCTCTGTGTCTCCCTCTCTCTCTCCCTCTCTCTCTGTGTCTCCCTCTCTCTCCCTCTCTCTCTCCCTCTCTGTGTCTCCCTCTCTCTCCCTCTCTCTCTCCCTCTCTGTGTCTCCCACTCTCTCTGAACAAAGACGCTCCCAAGGCTCTTCTTGGGCTTCTTGGCTGATTGAGGAGCAGTGGCAGCTTCTTTCTCCCTGTCAGTGTGATCCTCTACGAGAGAGCTGATTGAGGAGCAGTGGCAGCTTCTTTCTCCCTGTCAGTGTGATCCTCTACGAGAGAGCTGATTGAGGAGCAGTGGCAGCTTCTTTCTCCCTGTCAGTGTGATCCTCTACGAGAGACGATTTCCCCTAGGGCTGTATTCTCCGCCTAAAGGGGCTTTCGGTCTCTGAGGCAGCTCTCACCTTAAAAAAATCAAAATAATAAAACTTTATTTGTATAGCACCTTTCAAACATACAATGCAGCCCAGAGTGCTTTACAATTTGAAGCAATAAAACAAGAACAAATTAATAAATACCTAAATGTCCGGCGGACATGTACCTGGTCTTGAATCTGGGATCTAGAAGAGTAGCCATGAAGAGCAGCTCATCTGTTGCAGGGTCAGTGTACTTGTCATTCAAGTAATCGAGAACCTTAATCTTGATCTCCTGGGTCGGTTCTGTATCGCCCTCGCTCAGAACCTCTGAGCAGAGAGCAAAAGAAAAGATTTTTCCCTCCAATGTGCAGAGAGCATTTATTTCCAACTGCGTCAGTCGTGTTTAAAAAGACCTAATTTTAAGGGCCAAGTGAGCTGCATGTTCAGTAATTGAGAAAATAAGACTTACTTTTTAGTTCTAGGCTTCTCATTGGTCCACACAGTCTTTGGTGCTGCTTAACCAGTGAGATAATACCTGGACCAGGTCAAGGTCAACATCAAAAATATTCTTTAGAATCTAAAGAATATTTTTGATATTTATTATCTAAAGTTTAGATAATTAGTGTGCTTGCCCGAAGGGAAGCACAGTATTGTTGTTGTCAAGTTTTCTTTATTCTCCCCGTTTTTTGTAACGCTAACTACTCCTCGCCCGTTCGAGGTACAGACGCCGTTCAAACACCGAAACGTCCGGCCCGATCCGGTGCAACCTGCTATGACTTTTCGTGGCGGTACTCCTTGCAACTCCTTTTTTATTCCTCTTTTTCCATCACCTTTTTTCTCCATAGACTTCCATGGCAGAACTCTGCCATTATGACATCATAATAGGGTCATTAAACTGGCTTGCACCTGTGCTTCACTGACACAGAGCAAGCACACTCTCGCAGTTCGTTCACGAAACGCATTCTAGTTTATTATCTAAACAGCATTTAACAGATGGATGACAGGCTTCAAATAGGACACACTCACATACGCCTCTCCATCTGTAAAGTCCTGGAGTGGCCTCAGTGCTGCTGTGACTGATTCCAAGACCTGGATGTCTTGCCAGGTAGGTCCAAGGTGCCGTGTCTTCTTGTCTGCTGCCAGGACCTGTGTAATGGCCTTTTCCTGCTCCAGGACTCTTTCTGTCATCTTCAGACGAGATCCCCACCTTGCAGCTGATGTCTATCCATTTTTTGCTCGTCTTCTCATAGCAAATACCTGCAACAAATGATGATTTATTATTAATAATAATATTAATAATAATAATGATAATAATAATGTATTTTATTTGTAACGCACTCTTTAATTGATTGTTGAGTTGGAGTCTGGTATGTCTTTGGGGCGAACCCCTGGGCTTACAGTCTCACGCGTTCTGGTGCGGTGTTTATACTTACAGACATGTATGTTCTTCAAGTGATTGAACAGGTTGGTCGTGTTTCCACCGTTTGCTAGGACAACAAGGCCATACACCTTGCAAAGGGTAGTTTCTTTGGTCGGGGTCGGAGATTTTAAAGCCAAACCAGTTTCCAAACAACAGAGGTGCCCCCTTTCTTCTTAACCAAGTCATCCTCCTGCTCTTGAGCAACATCAATTTCTGTGTTTTTGCTCATCCTGGATTGTAAAATGTTTCCCCCAATAATAAACCTGCCTCCTTACTGCAGCTGCCTGCATGCTTCTTTGTTACTAGCTGTACATGCTCGCAACAAATGCATGCGATGTCCGCTCATAAAAAATAGGTCAACATATTAACATACGTTGTTTTTTTCGTAAGAACCAAGAAAGATTTTATTAAAATAAAAAAGATTTAGCTACTTAGTACGATCACCCAGTTGACATTTGGAACAAAACAATATGAATGCCAAATTTGAATTTATGAATTATGAATTAATGGCGGTATCCAC
>NC_137922.1:55867537-55875037 GCF_963457725.1 Sprattus sprattus | reverse complement strand
CCCCCCCCCCCCCCCCCTCTCCAGTGTCTGCTGGTCTTCACTCACGTAACCACCCCTTGATCTGTGTGTGTGTGTGTGTGTGTGTGTGTGTGTGTGTGTGTGTGTGTGTGTGTGCATTTGTATCTGTGTCCGACACCATATCCAGTCTGCAAGATCTGCTAGCTGAAAACACCACTGCTCATGTCTGCTTCACCCCCAAGGGCAGAGCAGCTCACACACACACACACACACACACACACACACACACACACACACACACACACACACACACCCTGAGATGAGCCCTGTGTGTGTGTGTGTGTGTGTATGTGTGGAGGGTGGGGTAAGATGAGCTCTGTTTGTGTGTGTGTGTGTGTGTGTGTGTGTGTGTGTGGGGTAGGGTGAGATGGGCTCAGTGTGGAGGGCATCCGCGGCAGAAAGGCCTTAAGTGGATGATTCAGAACTCCAGCTGTGCTCTGAGCAGCCAGCCTGATCAATGGACATGATTACATCTGCCCAGTGGCCACATTATTGTCCCGTTGCCTAGAGACCAGACCGTCACCGTGGTGATGAGAGCAGAATTTTCACAGCATTCTGGTTGTTATGGTGCCCAGGATGAATCTGATTATGATGTAACCTCTTGTCCCCTTTGGACTTGATCAGTCGCACCATTTCAGGACACACACAGACACATACACACACACACACACATACACACACACACACACACACACACACACACACACAAACACTCAATCCTTTTGTATGTTCTCATTTGCTTTGAACTTTCTAGTTGGCTCACACTCCCTCCACCGCGCACACACACACACACACACACACTGCAAACACACAACTCTGCACCTGAGATGTTTTGGTTTTAGTATATTGTTTTCTTTTGTCTGTGTCCTAATGATGAGGCAGGAATAGCCTGCTTATGGGTGGTAGGCCACTGGAGATTAAATTAACTGTAATCAACACTCTCTCTCACACACACACACACACACACACACACACAGCTAAGATATGATATATTTTTCCACACACACTGTCTCTCTCTCACACCCCCTCCCGTGTGATGTGTGACACACTGATTAGAGACAGGAAGTGTGTGTCCTCTGGGGGTTTCTGTAGCTTAATGAGGACGGCTGCTACGGAGACCCACCAGTGGGAGTCTGGGCCACCCATGAGTGAGACACACAGACACACACACTCTCGCACACACACACACACTCACGCACGCACGCACGCACACACTCACGCACACACACTCACACTCACACTCACACTCACACTCACACACTCTGGCCACTCACGCACACACTCACGCACACACTCACGCACACACTCACACTCAGGCTCACCCGTCTGCTCTGGAGTGTTTTGAAGAGCACTGTAACCTGCCTGCGCCACAGCACCAGATGGCACTGGGTAACTGGGGTAACCGGGGTTGGAGCCGGCCTGTAGATGAAGTGGGTAACCGGGGTAACCAAGGTTGAAGCCGGCCTGTAGATGAAGTGGCTAACCGGGGTTGGAGCCGGACCTGTAGATGTGACGTGGGGCCGCGGCCATGGTAACATGATCTCCGTAATGTACACACACGGGAGCAGCAGGGTCCTGGTGAAAGGTCAAAGGCCACGACCTTAAACAGACCCCACCTGTGACAGCCAATCACATGTACTGATATTGATACTTCTGCTGGGCCCAGTCTCCGCACGGTTACTAGGGTTACTGAAGCTCACCCACAGCCCATCACATGTACTGATATTGATACTTCTGCTGGGTCCAGTCTCCGCACGGTTACTAAGGTTACTGAAGCTCACACGATGGTGCGCTGTTGGTTTTTGGGGATAGTCTCTAATCTACTCGAGATCCAAATGCTCTACTTGCTATTCTCATCTGTACTAGTGATGTGCGAACGGTTTGGGTCAGGTGTGTATCGCACACACACACACACGTGATGTGCAATCGGTTTGGGTCAGGTGTGTATCGCACACACACACACGTGATGTGCAATCGGTTTTGGTCAGGTGTGTATCGCACACACACACACACACACGTGATGTGCAAACGGTTTTGGTCAGGTGTGTATCGCACACACACACACACGTGATGTGCAAACGGTTTTGGTCAGGTGTGTACCACTAACACCCTATCGCTTAGGGCCGTCTGCTTCCCCTTGCTCAGCTGATCAGCAGAGGATGCAGTGGAGAGCTGATCTGCTCCGTGTGTGTGTGTGTGTGTGTGTGTGTGTGTGTGTGTGTGCAGTGGAGAGCTGACCACGCCAGGGCTGATCTGCTCCCTGTGTGTGTGTGTGTGTGTGTGTGTGTGTGTGTGTGTGTGTGTGTGTGTGTGTGTGTGTGTGTGTTCAGTGGAGAGCATACGTCTCTGTGCCCCTACACCGGTGTGGCACGCATACGTCCCTATGGCTACTCCAGCTGAACCGGTGTGCCATCTCCGTGCCGGCGGAAGTTTAGATTAGAGCCACCCGACCCAAAAGCACTCGCTCGACTGTGGACTGAACCGGTCCGGTCCGGGGTCAAAGGTCAAGGGTCATATCTCCTCTGCTGCTGGGAGTGTTGAGTCACCTTAAACGCCATAGTGCTTTTATTATTATTGTTGTTATTGTTGTGTGAACTCAGTGCCATTAGACGCGGTAGTAAACATATCTGGCCTCTTTTAAGAGCCTCGCCCAGTTTCCTGCGGGGTGTGATCCACTGCCTGGTACTGGTTCTGGTTCTGGCTCAGACCTGCTAGTCCTGGGTCCGGATCTGTCTCGGAGTCCGCTGGTACCAGCACCGGGACTTTTAGAGGCCGAGTGCTGCGGTGTCATGAGGTGGTGATCGATCCTTCTTTAGATCCGGAGAGGGAGGTTTGCCTGTGTGTGTGTGTGTGTGTGTGTGTGTGTGTGTGTGTGTGTGTGTGTGTCCGGTTTGGCCTGCAGTGGACCCGCGGGGATGAAGAATCTTTCTGGTAGATTAAGAAAAAAAAAGGAATCCTCCATTTGGGTCTGCAGAAAATTCTGCACATCTGGAGATTTCACTCTCCTTGCGTCTTTATCAACATTTCACTTTTTGTGCTGTAGGGGGCATCAGACCCTGCATTACACACACACACACACACACACACACACACACACACACACACACACACACACACACACGAAGAGAGACACATTCACAAAGATAGCATTTTCTACGTTGGCATTTATTAAACATGTAGGTACACAGTCTCTAACGCCAAAGTCTTCTCTCTCACACACACACACACACACACACACAGACACACACACACAGAGTCTTCCTCTGTCCATATTAACAGCTGTGAAAACATGATGTGAAAGCACCTTTAGGCCTGAGCAGTTTTGGTTCCATTACTGAAGCACATTAGCGGGTAGCGGAACCGTGTCGACCCGTTTCGGAACTGAGCTAAAGGAAACTGAGCTGGGCCAGAACCGGGCCAGACATGGGCCAGAAGTGACCCGGGTTCGGCCGCCATCGGTCCACCCTCTCTTCTTTGGTGTGCTGTGATGTAATGGGAGGTGTCCTGATGTCGAGGGAACCAACCGGTCCTTCAGTTTGTCCGTTCGCTCTAGTGCTTTACTAGGCTTCAGCGTGTGGCAGGGTTCAAAATGCTGGGGCTCCTGTGTGTGTGTGTGTGTGGGGGTGGGTGTGTGTGTGGGTGGGCGAGGGTGTGTGGGTGGGTGGGCGGGGGTGTGTGTGTGTGTGTGTGTGGGGTGTCACGTTGCTCTTTATTCATGGCTTCTGTTCCACTAAAAGTGCCTGTTTTGTGCGTCTGATCGATTGATTGATTAATTGTTTATTTGTTTGTTTGTTTGTTTGTTTGTTTTCTTATCATGGTGTTTGATTGGTTGTGGCCAATTAGAGTCAGTGGGTCAGATATGCTGTTTCCTGTTTCCTATATTAAATACATCAGATCAGATACATTTTGTCTGTTTCAGTGAAGAAGACATGACTGATTTTGTTTTTTTAACGAGTTAAGAAGACCTGTTTGTGTTGATTCTGATTGGACCTTGGGTTGGGGGGGGGGGGGGGGCGGGGCATTCAAGTACTTGGTTAAGTGAAATTAGCTCGTAATAAGCGGTAAACCCTCTAATAGAAGAGACCTATGGATTAACCCTCCTAGCAAAACAAAGCCATAGGGTTCTTCTTTTAGGAGGTTTACCACTCTAAATTAACTTCCTACCTGGAATATCTGCCTGGTCTCCTCCGCAGGGTCATTGGTCGTTGTTTCCTCCCTTGGGAAACAGGTTAAAAGAAAAAAATATACTTATTGATTCAATAAAATTTTCTTATGTATCAACTTGTCCATGTGTCCATGTCTTTTTATGTAGTCATTTTGTTTTATGTTGTGACTCGGCCAGTCATAAATGTCCATTATATACAGACAGACATGCCAACAGATCATCCTCTGAAGAAAGATCACATACCCAGATGGCAATGCTCAGAAACAATATAAGGAAATATTTGTCTGACCTGTCTTGATATCTTAAAATAAATGTAATCGGTTAAGTGTCCATATTTTATGTCTGTTTCCACCACCGATCTTAATCAGACGTGCTGATGAGCTGTTCGACACGCGCGCATGCCCTTCATCTTTGACGTTAGGTGTAGTTTTGAGCGCTGTGGCCTGTTTAGGCTAATCCTTGTTTTTCTTTCAGGACAGGTGGCCACACAAACTTCTCCAAATGTGATGTGTGATCTCTTAATTTACTAAATGAGGGTTAAAATGGGCGATAGGTCACATTGTTCATTACCTAAAAGTTACATGCGGTTACGTAAGCAAGGTGCAGATGCTAGCCTACTTGAGAAGAGCGCTCTGTTTGGCCGCGCGGAGGAAATGACGCGCCCCGCTGAGGCATGAAACGGAGCCTACACGCGCAGCTTTATCAGATTGGGCTGAGGCGCGCGGACGGGATGCTCCTCTCGCGGTGAACTGAGCACGACTCTAATCTACACAACACAGACGCGAGACGCCACATACGGGAGAGCTTTACATGTCCTGACAAGACACAGACAACAATCACACACACACAAAGTAACATTTCTCGCGTAGCAAGTCCGAACTCACACACATTGCAGCCATGGCCATAGACGCGGGGCTAATTCTGCCCGCTATATTTTTCACAATTATTGCCGTTGTCATCGCGTCCGTTTTCTTCAAGAAAGAAGCTCCGAAGAAGAAGAAACAAGAGGAGGCTCCAGCTCGCTACGTGGAAAGCTACCAGTGTTCATCCGAGCCGATTGAGATTCCTGCTCTGGTGAACCACCCGATTTTCGGTACCACCGTAACCGTAGCAGAAGCCAAACCCGAGGTCGTGAAGGCTGAGGAGCCCGTCGCCGTTACCCCCGTAGTGGAGGAGATTGCCGTCGCTGAGGCACCGGTGGTCGAAGCCGTGCAGGTGAGTGTATCGCGCCCCTAAGAGGGCGGGGGGGGGGGGAGGGGGTCTGGATGTCGAAGTTAGATTCTAATAATGGTCAACTTTGAATGATATACCACGCGCGAGCCCACCTGCTGCCGCTTAGTTTTACTTGCAGGCAGTTCACGGCAGCGCTCGTGTTGGTTAAACCCGCAGATAAGTGGTTTAACGGCGGAGGGAGCGTTAAACCTGCACGCTCTTGATAAATTGTTGCAGCTCAGCGTTTAACGCACGCATCACTGTCACGGACGCGTCGCAATCCTTTCCGTTTGGAAGTTTAATGCCTTATGGGATCTTACCAGGTTGTCCACTCTTGCGTTTTAATTGTAATGTCATCCTGGCCATGTTTAAATGTTATAATCTAAACTCTCAGGGGTGATTTGGCTTTCCACGCTAGGAACTCGGTCCCTATTCTATCTTTCAATGCTTGTGTTCGGTTTCTAGGCTTGGAGCCTATATTGTTGCGCCCCTGCCTTTAAACTAAAGTGGCTCAAACACAAAAGCTACTTCTCAGTTAGCCCGTATGATTTTTGGGAGGTTTTCCACCTTAGTTAGTTAAGGAAAATGTTAGGTGAGTTAGGTCTGTGTGTGTTAGGTAAGGCAAATGTGTGAGTTAGGTCTGTGTGTGTTAGGTAAGGTAAATGTGGGTGTATGTCTTAGGTGTGTGTGTGTGTGTGTGTGTGTGTGTAAGGTTAGGTAAATGTGCACGGCAAGTGCCCCTCCCACTATGTGCACTCCAGCAGACTACTGATCCCAGCTCCCAGCCTGCAGTAAGTGTTTGACTTATCGCTCTTCTTCTGCCACAGCGGCCTTCACGCCTCAACCTTTCTGACATCTCCCTATTTGCATATTTAACTCGAGGCCTTTTAAAAAGAACGGGAGTCCATGTTCTAATATGCCCACGGAAGGTGTAACCGGAGCCTCCAGCATGCCAGCGGTGAATACATTGGAGAGAGCGCCTATATTTGGTGTCCAGTACTTACATGTGCTATATTTGCATGTGCAGCATATGTACACGGTGTCACACACATGGTGACACACACACACACACACACACACACACACACACAGACACGGCTCTTGGAAGAGTTTGAGAGGGGAGAGAGAGAGAAGGAGTGAAAGAAAAGACAGGAAAGAGAGAGAGAGAGTGAAATGGGAGAAAGAAAGATAGAAAGGGGGAGAACAGGTGGGTGTGACAGCCCACTACACACACACACACACACACACACACACACACACACTTGAGAAACGTGTCCCTTAAGGCAAACTTTAGGCAACTGTGGACACAGTAGCTTATTCTTCTCTCTGAACATTCGAAAACGCCAGTTGGCAGAGCCGTGTGTGTGTGTGTGTGTGTGTGTGTGTGTGTGTGTGTGTGTGTGTGTGTGTGTGTTTGTACTCTGGTAAGTGCCAGAAGTTTCCTGTCCAAGACAAATCTGCTCTGTTGTGTAGGCCTGGCAGATCCCTTCTCCCTGATAGTGAGTCTAGTAGCCTGCCGCAGTCTTGCACACAGCACAGACCCGATGACACACACACACACACACACACACACACACACACACACACACACACACACACACACACACACACACACTTCTCCCTCTTTATGAGTCCAGTAGCCTGCAGCAGCCTGGCACACAGCACAGGCCTGTCCTGGCGACGCTACGAAATTCCCGGCCAAAATGTCCAGCTTATACAAAACATCACACATAAACACGTGTGTGTGTGTGTGTGTGTGTGTGTGTGAAACCTGGTGTCTAGATATCAACAGATGACAGTGCATTTCTGTGCTCCTTTTCTCTCTCTCGGAACGCTTGAAAAGTGTGTTAAAAAGCTGTAACTGCCAACTTTATCAGCAGCTACATTTTCGTAACTTATTCTTTCTTTAGTTTCACATCTTGGGTTGCTAAGCAGGACCGTTTGACAGCTTTTGATCGCATCAAATTAGAATAAATAGAATCATAAAATGTCTGTCGTGATTGTCTTGTGAAAGTGCAAATGGCAGGCAGGCACGTTTAGTTGCCCTTCCTAGATGTCTAACTGCCCCCCCCCCCCCCCCCCCCCCCGGGGCAACAGTCTCACTG
>NC_137922.1:55852537-55862537 GCF_963457725.1 Sprattus sprattus | reverse complement strand
GTGAATCGCAATGACGTATCCATTGTTGACATAGCGTAAACCTAGCATAAACCTCACTCTGGCCTGTATAACGAATGTCCAGCCTGATAAACTGTTATTATTGTAAATGTAGGTTACAAAATGTTGGTTTCAAAGTAGTCTATTTCCCGGAAATTGACGTTTGATAGGCTACGTACACTTTTGAGGTAGGCTTTCAAAAGTAGCTAGCTGCTACCTAGGCTATTGGATACAAAGATTCATGATCTTGTAGTGTTTAGGTTCCTGTCTGTCTTCCTCTATAGGGGTCTTCAGACTCCTCTATCTAAAGGTTCTTTAGGTTCCTCCTCTCTTATAGTACCTGTACAGAGTGTACGTCATGTTTTCGTTCTGTCATACATACTATGTTATGTTATGGTAGACTCTTAGGCGGTACCTTGTCTTAAGAATTTCAGTGCCCTGTCTGACCCTGTGTCATTTTGTGCATCTGACAAATAAAAGACTTGTAACTTGTATCCTGTAAGGTTCTTAAGGCTCCTCTCACCTCCTCTGTAAGGTTCTTAAGTGCTCTTTGCTCTGTTCATCAAAGTTCTATAGGCTCCGTCAGATACTCTTGGTTCTATTGGTTCCTTGCGGTTCCTCACTCTCTTGGATGCTGCAGCAGTCGGTTGGTTCCTCTGCCAGTTCCTCCTGGGTGTTTTGGGTCCTGTGTCTCTCCTTTTCATTTCTTTTGGCTTTATATACAGAGAGTGTGTGTGTGTGGTGTGTGTGTGTAGGTTGGCTTTATATAGAGATTATCTGTGCTAAAGTGTTGCCTTGGGCTTTCCACCCCATTTACAGGGCCTTAGAGATGCCATGGCTTCTTAACTGACCACCTCATGCATTGTGTGTGTGTGTGTGTGTGTGTGTGTGTGCGCGCTCTCCACATGAGTCATCACAAAGGAATGACCAACTCCCTTGTGGAAAGATGTGTGTGTGTGTGTGTGTGTGTGTGTGTGTGTGTGTGTGTGGGGGTGTGGGTGGGTGGGTGGGTGGGTGCTGGTATGTGGCACGTGCTCCTTCCAATAATAATTCTCCACTTGCATGTAACGAGCATCCATGTAATTTGTGCTAAGCTCATTTAGTGATTGTAGGACTTGGTTAATAGTAACTGTGTGTTTGCGAGAGAAAGATGGTTAGGTGTGTGTGTGTGTGTGTGTGGCCCAGTAAGAACTAGTCCACCAAACATCCAAAAAGGATGATAAACCTGCTAAAAGAACTGATGTGTGCTCTGTTCAGAACCTCAATGTTAGGAACCTGCCCTCAGAACCTAGTTCTAGAATCTAGTTCTACAACTTCCATGATGGAATTCATTCGCACAACCCTCTGAAACACCTCCACCACCAGAAGAACATAACAGAACCCTACATGAAGAACAGAACCCTCAATGAAGAGCAGAACCCTCAGTGAAGAACAGAACCCTCAGTGAAGAACAGAACCCTCAATGAAGAACAGAACCCTCAGTGTAGAACAGAACCCTCAGTGAAGAACAGAACCCTCAATGAAGAACAGAACCCTCAGTGAAGAACAGAACCCTCAGTGTAGAACAGAACCCTCAGTGTAGAACAGAACCCTCAGTGTAGAACAGAACTCTCAATGAAGAACAGAACCATCAGTGAAGAACAGAACTCTCAGCACATAACTTCTAAAGCTCTCATCTCTGAAGGGGGGGGGGGGGGGCTGAGATGGTTGACGTGTCTCCATCACGGCGCTTAGCAACAGCTTCTGCACGGTAACAGTTGGCGTGGGAGACAATCCCAGGGAGGTATCTGGCAGGTCAGTTGGCGTTGGCAGATGGAGACTCATTGTGTTCTGGCCTAAATCCTCTCGGGTCATGTGGCTGGGCGCAAACACTCCGACCAGTACACCGTGCCAGCCGCACCCTGACTGGCAAACCATGCCAACTTCAGTCGGGCTGCTCAGGAGCTCAGAATGTTTGTAGAGGGGCATACCATGCCAACCTAATACTTGTTGATGGGCACACCATGCCAACCTTAATCTTGTAGATGGGCGTTACCATGCCAGGCGTAGGCTTGTTACCATGCCAACCTTAGGCTTGTAGATGGGCATACCGTGTGTGTGTGTGTGTGTGTGTGTGTGTGTGTGAGTGTGTGTGTGTGTGTGTGTGTGTGTGTGTGTGTGTGTGTGTGTGTGTGTGTGTGTGTGTGTGTGTGTGTGTGTGTGTGTGTGTGTGTGTGTGTGTGTGTGTGTGTGTGTGTGTGTGTGTGTGTGTGTGTGTGTGTGTGTGTGTGTGTGTGTAGGTTGGCTCTACATAAAGATTATCTGTGCTGTAGTGTTGCCTTGGGCTTGAGGGCATACCATGCTGAAAGTTCACTAGATGCACAGGGTAACCCCCCTAGCCTTATCCTTGCAGTGCTAAAAATTACATCAGTTTAAATGTTCTTGTGATTAATGCAGCTTAAGTGTGTGTGAGTGTGTGTTTGTGTGTGTGAGGGAGAGTGAGTGTGTGGGGGGGAGGGGGGATTTTAATTTGGCTTCATTTGTATTTTTGTGTCTATGTGTTTGTGTGTAGGGACTGTATATATTGTATTCGGTTTGTGTGTGTGTGTGTACAAATGTACATAAGCATAGCTACTGTGTGCTTCCGCACATTGTGTGTGTGTGTGTGTGTGTGTGTGTGTCTGTGTGTGTTTAAACTGTGTTGTGATTTGTAGGGCAAGCTGGATAAGAGAGAGTCATCTTGCTTAATAGATGCCATTCTGCAAGGGGGTAGGGAAAGGATTAGTGTATTACAGAATACCAGTGTCCAATGCCTTCCTCCCAACACACACACACACACACACACACACACACACACACACACACACACATTAGTGTATTAGAGAATACCAGTGTCCAATGCCTTCCTCCCCACACACCACACACACACACACACACATATTAGTGTATTACAGAATACCAGTGTCCAATGCCTTCCTCCCAACACATTCACTCACACACACACACACACACACACACACACACACACACACACACACACACACATTAGTGTATTAGAGAATACCAGTGTCCTATGCCTTCCTCCTAAAAACACACACACACACACACACACACACACCACACACACACACACACACATACAACAACTGCAACATTCATTCATACACAAGGAATGCGTGTGTGTGTGTTTTTAGGAGGAAGGCATAGGACACTGGTATTCTCTAATACACTAATGTGTGTGTGTGTGTGTGTGTGGTGTGTGTGTGTGTGTGTGTGTGTGTGTGTGTGTGTGTGTGTGTGTAACAGGGTTTGCAGCAAGAGTGTTGTGATTGACAGGGTGACCAGTGTGCAGCGGCCAAGGCTGAGGCCTCTCTCTCTCTCTCTCTCTCTCTCATATGTCTTCCCCTCTTCCACTGAAAGCCATTTATTTACTGCTTATTCATTTATTTATGTATTGCTAGTTTATTGGTCTGTTGTCATGTGACGAGTCGTTAATCTATCCCTAGTGACCTAGTAACATTTAACTTGTTAATTCAGAAGGGTATTTTGGACAATTTCCGCCTATATTGCACTGTTTCATTTAAAACTTGAATATCTATGGTTCTACACATTGCAGAATAACCATTTATGGCTTAAATTAAAGAAGACACTTGGCCCATCAACTTCAAACAGTTAAAGTGTTTTATTATGTAATTTTAGTTTACATTTCAGAGCAACCAAACTAAAATATTTGTCAGAAAAACATAAAAACGCCTACTGTTTTTTATATGTTACAGTGTAGAAATGGGTTTGGAATGTCATGGGAAACAAATATTTACATTTCCTGATGCAACAACATGTTGACAGTGTGTGAAAAAAAATTGAAGCAGATAGACAAAAGTTAACAAATGTTACACATCAGTTTCCATATGGTGTCTTTAGACGTCTCCAAGTGTCTCTCAACCTCTCCAACATCACCAAATATACCAAATACAAAAGCAAGTACTTTTCAATGAATATCAAGCAGTCATACTGTTTTCTTGCATTGTGTACTACAACAAACCATTCTGATCTCATTTCAGTGTAATATTTTGTAATTTATTGTGAAAACACATATGGTGGTCTCCAAAACATACCCAAAAACCTATCCAAAGTGTGTGGAGATGGTTTTGGGGGGTGAAGGTGGTGTGTGGACGTGGTTTGGGGGGTGTGTAGATGCTGTGGAGGGGGTGTAGAGGTGGTTTGAGGGGTGTGGAGATGGTGTAGATGCTGTGGAGGGGGTGGAGATGGTGTAGAGGGTTGTGGAGATGTGTAGGTGATGTGTGTAGGTGGTTATGGGGGTGGTGGAGAGGTTGGAGATGGTGTAGAGGGTTGTGGAGGTTGTTTTGGGAGGTGTGGAGATGGTGTTGATGCTGTGGAGGGGGTTGGAGATGGTGTAGAGGGTTGTGGAGATGGTTTGGGGGGTGGTGGAGATGGTGTAGATGCTGTGGAGGGGGTGGAGATGGGTAGGTGGTGTGTGGAGGTGGATTGGGGGGTGGTGGAGAGGTTGTAGATGGTGTAGAGGGGAGATGGAGATGGTGTAGATGCTGTGGAGGGGGTGGAGATGGTTTGGGGGGTGATGGAGATGCTGTGGAGGGGGTGGAGATGGGTAGGTGGTGTGTGGAGTCGGTTTGGGGGGTGGTGGAGAGGTTGGAGATGGTGTAGAAGGTTGTTGAGATGGTTTGGGGGGTGGTGGAGATGGTGTAAATGGCCCTTGTCTTCCTTGGTGCTGAAGGAGGGCTTGAAGGACCTGGCAGGTCAGAAGAGCTGAGGGGTGCTGGCGGAGGGGAGCTGACAGATTTATTTCCCGCAGGGTCATCTCTGGAAAAAATAAACCAATTGGCAAATGTTACACAAACAACCGTGCAAACAAAAATACTGAGCAAGCATAACTGTAAAATATAATTGTAAAATAACAAATCACAATATGCAACTCAAAATAAGAAACATGCAGACATAGAGAGTTTCCAACAGGAGAATAACAATATTCAGTTATATTAGTATATCAGCATTTATATTCTCACACAAGAAATACTATGTAAACAGCAAACAGATTAGAACAGGAAAACATCTACGTGTGAGGAAGACTGCATCCTGGCTGGATAGCCAGCTAGCATGCTTGCTAAAATTCTTGCTAGCTTATTAGACAGACTATGAATATATAATAACTTCTCAAATATCATGATTGATAATCAAACTCAAACAGCATATGGTACATATTAAAATATAGATAGCTGGATACTTTATTAATCCCGAGGGAAATTTAGGAAAAATACAGTTTGACCAAGTGAAAAAACATTGCATCGTAGAAGCATCCACATGGCTGGTTAGCCAGCTTGCTAAAATTCTTCCTAGCTTATTCGGCAGACTATGAATATATAACAACTTATCAAATATCATGATTGATAATCGAACTCAAACAGCATATGGTACATATTAAAATAAAGATAGCTGGATACTTTATTAATTCTGAGGGAAATTTAGGAAAAATACTGTTTGACCAAGTGAAAAGGCACTGCATCGTGGCTGCATCCACATTGCTGTTTACCTAGCTAGCATGCATGCTAAAATTCTTGCTAGCCATAATATGAATATAAACTCTTATCAAATATCATGATTGATATTCGAACTCAAACATCATATGGTACATATTAAAATATAAAATATAGATAGCTGGATACTTCATTAATCCCGAGGGAAATTTAGGAAATATGTACATCTTGACCAAGTGAAAAAGCACTGGTGCTGAACAGTATGCATAGCCTAAACCTACACGTATCTGACGTTAGCAGATTAGCAGGAGGCTTGGTTGCATTCTTGCTTTTTAGCAAGATAATACTTGGTAATAATATTGGGGAAACATACCGAAATGCATGCTAATAGTATAAGTATAATACACAGCCATAAATGCAGAAATGTACTTACATGTCAAGGACAGGATCCAGTCTTTCATCCAAATTTATCTCCTCCTCAGAATCCAAGCTTGCACCATCTGAGCATTCATCCAAATCAAGGTATAAATCCTCGTCATCGCTGTTAAAAAACATCTCTAAGACTTGTTGCCGTGTATATCTCTCCATTTTTACAGATGGATTTAATAGTATAACAAACGAAAGACTCAAAACTCGTGCGTTATCAGATGGGACTGAAAAGCGCTGAGTTGCGCGCGTGACGCACGCTGAGATATATTGAGAGGTGGCAGTTACGCTCAATCCAATCAGGCCTCTGCATTATTCAAACACAGACAATATGCACATCGTTTTAAACCTGACAATGAGTACTATTGGTTGAAATAGGTGTCAATCAGTTTCCAACGAGTTGATACGAATAACAACCATTTTCGTGAAACCGGAAGTCGTGCATTAGCTCACCGATGATCGGTAGTAAACATGAAAATGAACGTAGAACAAGGAATAAAACTTTACTCTGGCCCAAAAAAACTACACAGTTTTGTAAAAGAGATATATGGCTTTGATTATAAAGGTATATTTAGGTAAAAAAAAGACGTATCATAGCCTCAAGGAGTTCGAGAAGATTGAGATCATATTATATTGAAAATGACAATGCGTTTTGTGCTGTGATGTGAGTACATAAATAAACTACAATAATATCCTCAGTTAAACTATTCAGTGTCATAATTTAGTTGTTTGGATAGATAACGATTGTTTCATGGCAGAAAATACGACATTTTGGCAAAGATAGTATGTTTTAATGGACAATTAGTTTGACAAGACGTCAGGAGGGGGGGAAACTGCAGGGGGCACATCACGTTTTTCTGATTTTTTTTTTCCAATGAACTGTTGGACGCAGGCATTTGATATTACGTGTGCTTGTGGCAGTATTAGTGCTTTCTCAGAAAAGACATCTGTTTATAGTGAAATGTTTTTTATTTTTGTGGCTACATACACTAATTAAATTGTTATCAGCTCCGGGGCGCCGCCGCTTCCACCAGGGGGCGCTTCAGAGGTAACAGGTTAAAGATAAACTTCTGACTCTGCTGTGTGTGTGTGTGTGTGTGTGTGTCTAGTAACATTTAAAGATAATCTTCTGACTCGGCGCCATTGGGAACTGGAACCATTGGATTAACATGTTTGAGAAGGGCAAGGGGGGGGGGGAATCCCCCTTCATTCACTACACCGTTATCAGAGAGAGAGAGAGAGAGCGAGAGAGAGAGTGTGTGTGTGTGTGTGTCTGTGTGTGTGTGTGTGTGTGTGTGTGTGTGTGTCTGTCCTTGTCCCATTGATGCCCTTCTCTCAGCAGTGTCCAGCGTGTCCCTTAAGCCGGTAGATCAGTTTTACTGTGTGTGTGTGTGTGTGTGTGTGTGTGTGTGTGTGTAGATCAGTTTACAGTGTGCGTGTGTGTGTGTGTGTGTGTGTGTGTGTGGAGATCAGTTTTACTTACCCTTGTTTGTTTTTACTGGCCGAGGAAGAAAAAACAAACATATTTCCATGAAACGATGAATTTATTAATAGTAAACAATGTTCATCCAAACAACAAGCAACTGATTTTTTTTCTTTCCTGGAACATTTTATAAGATTTAAATATTATTATTTTTGTATTTAAATCATGAACACATTGCCTGAGCACTCTGGCTCCTTCCCTGCGGCTCCCTCTGTCTGCCTCCTCACTAACGGCACGGAAACATTTACAGGATTAAAAGACGTCCGGGCTAGCAGTAGTGTAGTCTACATCAACAAGGATGGTTGTTTACATGTTTACATGTTTACGTGTAACATGAGCGTAGTCGGGGCAGATAGAACGCTGTACATCTTCTCTCTAACTTCAGCCAAAGCACTCAAACTTTTGAGCTAGCTGACAGGCTATCTGCTTTTGAGATAGCTGACCGGTGTTGTGGCCAATTCCAAGTGTTTCACAATTTTCACAATCAGAAACTCATCCCCAGGACGTGTTGTTGCAATAGATCAACTGTAGTAATTTAAGACACGGTAAATAGATAAATACCGGAAATAGATCTGCCAGATACCCTCGTGCTAACATAATTAAACCTATAATTAGCCTCCCTTCTGTGTTTTGCTCGGTTGACCAATCCAGCCAATTAAACCTGACCTCTCATTCTGACCCCCACCAAATCAAAAGGCTTCCACGCTATCTAATACCACACGCGTTATTTCCCTTAGGTCAACTGAGGCTACGCCCTCTTACTTGAGATCTCAATAGTATACAGATATGTAACTAACCCACATTAAACACTCAAACTAATTAAATGGGTTATCTGGGCAATCCCTTCTTACTCATAAAAAGATATCCCACACATGCTAACTGCTTTTGAGCTAGCTGACAGGCTCTCTGCTTACATTCCCAGACACTTTGTTGGTTTACTCCAGAATAGCTAGGCTACATGTAACATTAGCATGGATATATTGATGACTGATGACATTAGCATGAAAACATTGATATTATTAAACATTGATATTATTAAACAATGTCAGAGCCCCCTAATAGTCTCCATGGACACAATTAGTACTTTACATCTAATATCAACGTATTGATGCCAATAGATCCCTCCAGATCTTCATTGAAACACTCAAAACTACCAGCTAGCACATGCTACGCACCCCTCCACAACTGCACTTGCAACTTACAGAACGGGCAAACATTCAAGCTGGTTTGTGGTAAGCAAGATTTGTGAGGTCTTCCACTGTGTGGATGCCGAGCATAGCACCTGTTTTATAAGAGACACACACACACACACACACACTCCACCGGTCAGTTTCACTGTGTGTTAGCCTATCATAAAGCCTGTTTTATAAGGGATATGCTCCACCGGTAAGTTTCGGAAAATAGATCCCATCAGCAGGTCTGGGTCCTGTTCCTATTTTTAATGATTTTGTTGCCGTTTCGTGTCTCCTGCTAAGAAACAAATAGTTCTTCACACAGAGGGAACTTTAAAGCTATAGGCGAACTACTTGTATATGAATATGAAATGTGTATTAGAAGCACAAAACCTGTTGCAGTCATTCATTTTTCTCACTGTGGTCAATATAAAGAAGCATGAGACCTCCGAACGTCGGGGTGGCCCATTTAAATCAATGGAACGTTGGGGTGGCCCGTTTAAATCAATGGAACGTTGGGGTGGCCCTTTTAAATCAATGGAACGTTGGGGTGGCCCATTTAAATCAATGGAACGTTGGGGTGGCCCGTTTAAATCAATGGAACGTTGGGGTGGCCCTTTTAAATCAATGGAACGTTGGGGTGGCCCTTTTAAATCAATGGAACGTTGGGGTGGCCCATTTAAATCAATGGAACGTTGGAGTGGCCCATTTAAATCAATGGAACGTTGGGGTGGCCCATTTAAATCAATGGAACGTTGGGATGGCCTAATCAAATCAACTGAACTTGTCTTCTGGTTGCTATGTTGCCAAGTTGCTATACTAGCTAGCTTAAGATAACTTTAAGTTTTTAAATAACCTTAAATGGTTTAAACGGCATGCAACAGTGCACTTCTCCCTCAAACTGAGAGAGACTCGGGGACAATGTGAGATTGAATACTGTAATATTTGAACTTCTACTTAAGTTCAATAAATTGACAATATGATTATGTTAGAGCATTCTTATGGGAATGCTGGGGACTGCCAGGGACTTTTAAATATGAAGTGTTAACTGAGCTGGAATATACACTTTAGGGATTTCTCTCTCTCTTTCTCTCTCTGTCTGTGTGTTTGTCTCTCTGTGTCTGCCACTGACAGCAGTGGATTACAGGCATAAAGCCTATTGTGTTTATCTTCTCATAAGCTGACCTACCCATCACCTGGGATCTCCTAAAGCTGCTGCTGTTGTGTGTGTGTGTGTGTGTGTGTGTGTTTGTTTTTTCGTGAGCGTGTGTGTGTCGAGAATGAGAGATGACTAGTGTTGGACTAAGGATGTTGGCTTGAGGGTGGATCAGACAGAGTGTGTGTGTGTGTGTGTGTGTGTGAGTTAGAGAGAGATACTTAGGTCTAGGTGTGTGTGTGACACTGAGGTGTAGGAGAGCATTCGGGCTCTGAAC
>NC_137922.1:55837537-55842537 GCF_963457725.1 Sprattus sprattus | reverse complement strand
CACATAGCTGAAATGAGGAAGTGATCACAAGTGTGTGTGTGGCCTGGGTTATTTACATACGGGATCACCTGACGTGTGTGGGTGGTTGGAGCTCTGGCTCCCTCTCCTAACGTGTGTTTCTACTTACTCCACCTGGTTCTCCACAGAACAATATAATGGCTTCCTCTTGTGGAAAAGGTTCTAAATGGAATAATATTCTGTCTAGAACCTTTGGATGTTTAACCTTTCTAACTGCTGTGGGCTGGAGTGGGAGAGGGTGTGTTTGTGTGTGTGTGTGTGTGTGTGTGTGTGTGATGGAGATGCCCGTCGCCGTGGGCATCTTGTGGGCATCTTGTGGGCTTACCTGCTTACTGTGTGTCGCCTGCATGGTCTTACCACTGATGCCTCGCCTCAGTCTCCGCCGCCACCGTCTCCAAACAACTAACTACATTGGCAAGGGTGAGCTCTCTCTCTTTCCTTTATTCTCTCTCTCTCTCTCTCTCTCTCTCTCTCTCTCCCTTATTGTCTCTCTCTCTCTCCCTTATTCTCTCTCTTTCTTTCTTTCTTTCTCTCTCCCTCTTTCTTTTTCTTTCCTTTTCTCGCTTTCTTTATTTCTCTCTTTCTTTTTTTCTTTATTTTTCTTTCTTTCTTTCTTTCTTTCTCTCCCTCTCTCTTTCTTTTTCTCTTTCTCTCTTTCTTTTTCTCTCTCTCTCGCCTTTTTATTCTCTCTTATTCTCTCTCTCTATATATTTTTCTCTGAGATTATTTACTCCATCTCTCTTTTATCTTTATGATGTCAAGAAGGTGTCCTCACCAATACAAGATTAAATATAAACTTTAATGCAAAGACTCCATAGTTTTATGAGTCAGTATATTCTTATTGATTATAGTTTGCCTGGCATTGAATATTGATCACTGATTGGCATTGATTATTGATCACTGATTGGCATTGATTATTGATCACTGATTGGCATTGATTATTGATCACTGATTGGCATTTTATCTCTTCTTCTTATCCTAGAGCAGCTGAGGAGTGAGCTTCAGGACCCGAGGCTTCTGTCTGTCCATCCCTCCATCCCTTCATCTCTCCATCCCTTCGTCAGTCCCTCTCTCCATCCCTTCATCTCTCCATCCCTTCGTCAGTCCCCCTCCTGAACCCCTCCATCGCCCCCTGCCCCTCCTCCCTCAACTCTGTTGCCTAGCAGCAGTGGCCCATGTGTTTGTGTATGTGTGCCTTCTGGCGCCCCCTGCTGGGGGTGATGAGTATTGCACGTCTCTCTGGCGCCTCCCAGTGGTGGTGGTGGTGTGGACAGG
Organism: Sprattus sprattus; assembly: GCF_963457725.1. Taxonomy (NCBI): domain Eukaryota; kingdom Metazoa; phylum Chordata; class Actinopteri; order Clupeiformes; family Clupeidae; genus Sprattus; species Sprattus sprattus. The sequence continues at coordinate 55,841,244 of NC_137922.1, read as the reverse complement.
AAGCTCATGAAGGCCTGCTGTGTTTCTCTGCCTGTGAATAGCAAAGCTTTGCCAAAACGGAACGCCCAAAGATCATAGCCCGTCTGTGTGTGTGTGTGTGTGTGTCTGCGTGTGTGGGTACGTGCGTGACTGGGAGAAAGTGGGAGTACTGGGAGTAAGTGGGTGTACGTGTGGGAGTGAGCGTGCGTCAGGTGTGTGTGTGTCAGTATGAATGACTGATCTGTTCTACATAAACAAACATCTCACTGATAGTTCATGAGGGAAACTGCCATTACCTGTCAAAGTGATTAAAACTGGATCTGGTTGCACAGTTTTTACACACACACACACACACACACACACTCAAACACACACACACTCAAACACACACACACGTACACACACACACACACACACACACATACACACACTCAACGCCTGTTGTAGGCTGGCTGCTATAGGCTGATGTAGGGATAGCAGCTCATAGTTGAGATCTCCCTCATACACACACACACACACACACACACACACACACACACACACACACAGTTAGCTCTCTCTCGCTCTCTTTTTGTTGTGTTTCTTGTGGAACGTTTCATTTTATAATTTCTTTTCCGTGTTAAATGAAGTCATGATTGTAGGCGTAGAGATGACTTAGGCGTCCCTACAGTCAGCCACCATTAGTTTACGCAGTGCTCACTAACTCCTCGTATCTGGCTGTACTCTCATTGGACGAGGGAGCCGTTGGAGGAGATAGATGCTAACTAGATCCAGCTACAGTTAGCAGCTAGAAGATATAGGTGCTAACTAGAGCCAGCTAGAGTTAGCAGCTAGAAGATATAGGTGCTAACTAGAGCCAGCTAGAGTTAGCCACTGGAGGAGATAGATGCTAACTAGATCCAGCTAGAGTTAGCCGCTGGAGGAGAGATAGGTGCTAACTAGATCCAGCTAGAGTTAGCGGCTAGAGGAGATCGGTGGTAACTAGCTTCGCTCTGATCCGGCTAGAGTTAGCAGCTATCTGAGAGAAGGGCACCTTAGGTAGATGTAAGATATAGGAATCAAAGTAGTATTTTACTCTGTGCGCACTCACATTCACACACAGATGAACACACATGCACTCACAGAAACACACACACACACCCCAACACATACATACATATACACACTTACATGTGTACATACACTTGTTCTCGGATTAATGCAGGCTCTCACAATCTAACACACACAAACACACACACACACACACATATGCGCACATTCATGTTTTGACTGTCCTCTCTCTCTAAAAACTGTTTAATGTTGCATCATGTTTCATTGATAGGATGCTGCTCATCCGTTGCTCACTCACTCACACTCACACACACACACACATACGCACACACACACACCTATCTACGCACACACACCTACGCACGCACGCACACACACACACACATACACACACATACACACACACACACCTGCACACACACAACTTCTACAGAGTTTAATGACCTACATGTATGATAATATTATTGTTTGTAGAGTTTGAGTTGAGTGGATATTGGCTTTTTTGGAACCTGTTGGAATTAAAAGCCTAATTGTGTAAACTTGTCTCGACTCTCTCTCTTTGTGTCTTTACAAATATCTACATTTCTTTATAAATATCTACATTTCTTTATAAATATCTACATTTCTTTATAAAAATCTAAGTGTCTTTTTTAAATATCTACATTTCTTTATAAATATCCACATTTCTTTATAAAAATCGAAGTGTCTTTATTAATATCCACATTTCTTTATGAAAATCGAAGTGTCTTTATAAATATCTACATTTCTTTATAAATATCAAAATATTTGGCATAAATTGACAAAGTCTCGGCAGTGTAATGTTCACCACGTGTGTGGGGGGGGGGGGGGCAGTGTGATGGTTCATCCCACATTAGCTGCACATACTAAATAACATGTCAACAAACTTAATTTAATTTATTTTAGTTCCTTTTTAATTCATCTCATAGTCTTAAACTAGCGAGCCAACTAATCAACCAAACTGCACAAACTACCTGAAGCACTGATCAAGTCGTTAGTCGCTAGTTTGCAAATTTGTCACCCAAAAAAACCAAATGCAATGTTGTTTTTGTAGATATTGTGAAGTTACGTTTAAATAAGTAAAATAAGGTTTTTTTGGGAGCGTTTCTGAAGTTCTGGAATTCCCCCTATCTACGATGTGTACAAATAATTCCAAGATGAGGCTGTGTACCTGGCCGCTGATCTTCTAGAGGTGGCAGCACACACACACACACACACACACCAGCTGAAACCCATCCAATGTGGCCGCCCGTCACTGTGATTAAACTGTGTGTGTTTACGCATCATTCTTTCTAAAACATTATTTTGTGTGTGTGTGGACTAGGAGTTTTAAGGGAGTAATTAGGAGGTGTGTGTGAGCTCTTTCTGTGTGTGTATGTGTGTGGTGTGTTGAATTGGGCTCTATGATAATGAGGTGTGTGTGTGTGTGTGTGTGTGTTTCAGGGTGCAGCAGGAGCAGTTGGCGGCCATCTTCCAGTTGCTACGAGAGAACCAAGAGACGTTTGGGGAGGTTACCGAGGTCGACATGGAGGAGCAACTGAAACTCTACTCTCTATAGAACTCAACTCTACTCTCTATAGAACTCGACTCTACTCTATAGAACTCGACTCTACTCTCTGTAGAACTCGACTCTACTCTATAAAACTCTACTCTACTCTCTATAGAACTCGACTCTACTCTATAGAACTCGACTCTACTCTCTATACAACTGCACTCTACTCTATAGAACTCCACTCTACTCTATAGAACTCAACTCTACTCCCTATAGAACTTGACTCTACTCTATAGAACTCGACTCTACTCTATTGATGAAATGCCACGCTTTGCAATATTCAACTCTACACACACACAGTCTGCACTCTGTGCAGATAAACTCTATACAACATGCAACTCAAAATCAACACTAGAATCCAGCTCTATACATACCAGCTCAACTCTACATGTTGTCTGTGAGTCTCATATCTACAGACTCATAACCCAGACTCGTCTCTTTGCTCCTCCACACTACACTCATCTCTGTAGACGTCCACCCAACACTCATCAGGACACACACACACACACACACACACACACACACACACACACACTGAGCTGTCACACACGGCACACCTCATCATTTAAACTAGCCTTCAAAGAGTCACAAACATAGAGCTGGGCTTTAAACAAAGAAGCCCCCTACATCCTCAAAGTTATCAATCTCTCCTCCTTCAAAGCACACACTACAACACACACACACACACACACTCAGTCACCATCACAACTACAAACAGGGACAATGACCATTGTTCCATGTGAACTCCTCTCTGGTATCGAGGGCAGTTAACCCTCTCAGGGCTGAGTCTAGAGATCATTCCAGAATTGTACTGTGTGAAACTTGGGTTGTGATTGGACGAGAAGAATGGCTTCATTGTTGCATCATAATGAAGAGAGCTCAGTTTTGTGGCATTCTCTGGAGTCGCCAGAACTGACCAATCCTGAGAGGAATAGGGCTAGTTTCAGAATTGACCAATCGTGAGAGGATTAGGACTAGTTTCAGAACTGACCAATCCTGAGAGGAATAGGGGTAGTTTCAGGATCTCATATACAACAATGTAGCAGTTTTTGTCTGAGGTCAACATGACAGAAATACAATGTATCTGCAATGCTGAGCATGTTAAAGT